>NW_015175509.1:76982-81779 GCF_001447785.1 Gekko japonicus | reverse complement strand
CAATTTGTGACCAGCGTACCTGAAGGATCGGCTACTCCTAGGCTACGGTAATCTAAGGCCTTGTTTTGGGTGCCCCACCTTCTGATGTTAGCTGGGGAGCAACCTGAGAGATGGCCTTCTCGGTCATGGCCCCCTGGGATATTCGTCTGTCCCCCTCTGATCACTGTCTTCCACCAGCTGGTAAAGTCTTTTTCGTGTTCCCTCACTAGCCCCTTCAATCTGGCTCCATGTTTTCACATATTTTAGTTTTAATTGATTTTATAATCATAGAATCACAGAGTTGAAAGGGACCTCCAGGGTCATCTAGTCCAACCCCCGGTACAAAGCAGGAAATTCACAAATACCTCCCCCCCCACACCCCCTGGGACCCCTGTTCCACGCCCAGAAATGACAAAACAAAACTCCAGGATCCCTGGCCAAACTGGCCTGGAGAACAATTGCTTCCTGACCCCAAAGTGGCGATCAGCATTTCCCTGGGCGTGTAAGAAAGGGCCGTGAGGACTAAGCACTGAGGCAACCCTGCCTGCCCTCCCTTTGTGTGATCTGCCTAAGTTTACAGCATTGCTGTCAGGTGGCCATCTAGCCTCTGTTTGAAAACCTCCCAAGGAGAGCCCACTACCGCCTCCCGAGGAAGCTCGTTTCACTGAGGAATACCGCTCTAATGTCCTATTTAAATTGCTAGCCACCTTGGTGGCCCTGACAAGGCCTTAAAGGCAGAAGGTACAACAATGATTGTGTGGCGTCTTGACCACAATTTCAAATTGGCCTTGCGGACACCCTCCCTTCTGGCAGAGCAGGGGCCCATTTATAAAATGGATTGTTGCTGCGTAAAGACTGCTGCCGAGAAAGGAGGAACACATGCAACTAACAGGGCTGTTAAGATTGGGATTCTTACACTGTGGACTTCACTTGCGCCACATGGACCCAAATGTCTGGCCTCCGAAGAAGGTGATATGGGTAAATTAAATGGTGGGAAACAAGAAGAGGAGGAGGAGGAGGAAGAGGAAGAAGAAGAAGAGGAGTAGGAGGAAGAGAAGGAGGAATAGGAGGAAGAAGAGGAAGAGGAAGAAGGAGGAGAAGGAAGAGGAAGAAGAGGAGGAGGAGGAGGAGGAGAAGGAGACTGGATTTATACCCCGCCCTTCACTCAGAGTCTCAGAGCAGCTTACAATCTCCTTCCTCTCCCCACAACAGGCACCCTGTGAGGTAGGTGGGACTGAGAGAGCTCTCTCAAGAACAGCTCTCAGGGAACTGTGACTGACCCAAAGTCACCCAGCTCACAGCATGTGGAGGAGTAGGGAATCAAACCCAGTTCTCCAGATTACGACCCACCGCTCTTAACCATTACACCAAACTGGCTCTCAAAGTTCAGTGCTACTCGAAAGAACTTTGGTGACTTACCTGCCGGAAAGATTCTTCTTCCGCGTCCTCCAGAGTAGAATCTTCGTCAAAGTCTATCACGCGGTCATACATCTGCATATTGTATTCTTCCCAGGATATATATCCGTCGCCATCTTTATCGTATTCACCAAACTGCTGCTTAGCGTCTTCGACGATATAGTGCTTGAAAGACTGCTGGATCCACACACTTAGCTCGGCTGCAGAGATTTCACCAAACAGTTAGGAAGTAGACCAATTTCCCTCTCAATTTCCCCCTTCCAAAATATGTTAACAAATAAAGCTTTCTTTAAAAGACATGTGATCCGCACTAAACTTCCTTGCCAACGTCTGCTAGAAAAGGGTAAATGCAAACACAGAACTTGTGGACTTTGGTCCGCGGGCATGGAAATCCACGTTTAAAATCACCCTAGTGCAGGGGTGGTCAAACTGTGGCTCGGGAGCCACATGCGGCTCTTTCACACATACTTTGTGGCTCCTGGCAGGGTGGCTGGGAAAGCGAAGGGGAGGCAGGCCTCCCTGATCGGTCTTCCCTTCCCCAGCCAGAGTTCCCTTCCCTGGGTAGGTTTGAGGTGTGTGGGGAGCAGAGAAAGAAAGCAACTTGAGCTTTAAAGGAAGGAATTTTCTTCCAGGCCAGACTGGGCCAGGGATCTTGGAGGTTTTTGGCCTTCCTCTGGGCATAGAGCAGGGGTCACTGGCGGAGTGAGGGGGGGAGGTAGTTGTGAACTTCCTGCATTGTGCAGGGTTTGGACTAGATGACCCCGGAGGACCTTTCCAGCTCTATGTTTCCCACTCTTCCGCACATTGTGCCATATCCCCTGATGATTTGGGGAACATGATGGTCATATATGCACTGAATTTACCCCGAAATACATACAGGCAGAGTAGGTTATACTGCCTGTCTTATTTAAGAACTTCATCTGTAGCTATCTCGCCGACAACAAGTAGGCTTATATGCCAAACAGAATCCATCACGCCCTCCTGTCTAGCCGTTAAGTTTGCTTTTTATCAACTGTGTTTCTTTTTTAAAAAAAATTTAAAGCCTATATCACCGATCACATCCATACATCTTCCATACCCTCTGTGAGAAAGCCGTCTGAATCCAAGTCGATTTTCTTTATAATAGCTTTCAATCTTCTCTGTTGCTCGTCTGGACTCAGCTTGGCAAATTCATCCGCTTCTTCCTTTGGAGGAAAACGGGAAAGCATGAAGAATGAGGACTTAATCTAGAGGGGTTATTCTTGGCTAGGTTCTATTACTGTACCCGTAGCTACACAAAATCACTTCCTTTCCACCATCTGTCAACTTAACCTAGCAGGCCTCTTGAAAGTATAAATTGGAGGTGTATGGAGGGGGGGAAACTATGCATCCCAGCAATGTAATTCTAAACAGAGTTATATCCTCAATCCATTAAAGTCAATGGCCTTAGAAAGACGTAACCCATTTTAGGACTGCACTGTTAAGTGTGCCACTCTGTACTCCTGGGGAAGGAAGGATTAAAGATGTAAGAAATATAAGTAAATAACATGAAGTGGTAGAGTTCTTCCTTCCACACCTCAGGGCTCTCCTTCCTCATTCTCCTGCATAGGGAAACCAGGCCTAATCGAGAATAACTGGTTCTTCCATTAAGTTCTCCCTTCTTTTCGGAAGACTCCAGCTCTGCCCAGCGTCACTATTATATTTAAATATGGCTGGTGCTCTACACAGGATAAGACTGTCGTGTCAAAATCTGAAACATCCCGACACACACACACGCACACAAGTATCTAGACCGAAGAAGAGTTTTGGAAAATTCATGCTCGCACACTATTTTGTGTCAGCTTAGTTGGTCTCAATCAAAGAGTTTATGAGGCTTTCTTTTTAGGTCCTACACTGGCATTCATTTATGCAAATAAGATACACCGCTTTTTCTTCACACACACACAAACACATAGTCAAGAAGGCCCCAAAGGGGCCCTGAGCCATTCCTTAAAATCCTGCCATTTCTCCTCTTCATAGCACTACCTTACTACATACATACTACACATAACAATTATAATGTATATCTCAAGAGATCACTGTAATACATATGAACACCCTATAGGTATACTGAATAATATATACTATGTGTATACGCACTATTTCGTATTACCATAGTGCTAAAATCGCTATCAACATACATATTCTGGATAGACAGATCCATATGGACAGACAGACAGATTAGATTGATGAATATAGAGTGAGAATTTGTTGTTGTATACAGAGTGAGATAGTGTTGTAAGCCACTTTGAGTCCCTATTGGGCAGAAAAAAGGATGAAGATCTACCAAATAAATATATAGATATGTGTGTGTGTATTATATATATATGTATGTACATACACTGTGTATATATACACACACACAGAGTAAACATTATATATACACATAAAGGTAAAGGTTCCCTTGCTCAAAAGCCAGTCGAATCCGACTCTAGGGCTGCGGTGCTCATCTCCGTTTCCAAGCCGAAGAGCCAGCGCTGTCCGAAGACGTTTCCGTGGTCATGTGGCCAGCATGACTAAACACCAAGGTGCATGGAACGCTATTACCTTCCCACCAAAGTTGTACCTATTTATCTACTTGCAATTTCTTGCTTTCGAACTGCTAGGTTGGCAGGAATATATACACATACGTCTACACAAATACTATACAACCATAGAACAAATTTAGAGTCCGTATATTACAAATGCTAATTCTGTCTCCATAGCATTATTCTACATATACACCCACCCACACATCTATATATTACCGTGCACATATTCTAATGCTGTGTGCCTATCTAGCAGTGAGCGTACAGTGTACTGAACATCTATGCCCACAATCCTACCCCAACATATGCTGCACGTATATATACGCATAAATGGCCAAGATGCACACACTATATGAACTGTCTCCAGTGTGCTGCGCACACACTTACATTGCATGCAAATATATGTGTACATCCATGTACTGAATTCAAAGAAGGTATGCGCTTGTATATATGTACATAGTGACATAGAATCAGAGAGTTGGAAGGGACCTGCAGGGTCATCTAGTCATATATATGTACATTTGTGTTTGTGTGTGTGCATACATATATATGTAAGTGTATGCGTATGCATATATACACATATAAACACACATATACATATATATGTACATATATACAACCACATACCTTCTCTGAATTCATATATATATATATATATACACACACACACACACACACACACACACACATAAGTACACATATATACATATGTATATATACATATATTTGTGCATGCATGTGTATGTGTGTGTATACGTATATATGTATAATATATATGTGTATAAAGGTAAAGGTCTCCCTTGCTCGAAAGCCAGTCGAATCCGACTCTAGGGTTGCAGTGCTTATCTCCGTTTCC
>NW_015175509.1:76423-76865 GCF_001447785.1 Gekko japonicus | reverse complement strand
AGCAAGAAATTGCAAGTAGATAAATAGGGACCACTTTGGCGGGAAGGGAACAGCGTTCCGTGCGCCTCGGTGTTTAGTCATGCCGGCCACAGGCCCACGGAAACGTCTTCGGACAGCGCTGGCTCTTCGGCTCTGAAACGGAGATGATCACCGCAACCCTAGAGTCGGACTCGACTGGCTTTCGAGCAAGGGAACCTTTACCTTTATGCATGTATATATTTACATACATCCATATACACACACAAGCGCACAGATATACAGACACATGCATACACACGTGTGCGCGTGTGTGTGTATAATGCCTATACATGCATAAATGTACAAACACGACACATATATTAGTAACATTAATACACTGACGTGCAACTCAGTGATGCCAACGCGTACATGCAGCAACCCGGAGTCTCTGCACTATGCACTATATGCAGGCAATAGGATATCA
>NW_015175509.1:74006-75623 GCF_001447785.1 Gekko japonicus | reverse complement strand
GGGAAAGAGGGTTAGTTCCAATGTTCCCTCTAAGCTGAGTTAGTGTGAGCTAGCTCACAGTTTTTTAGCCTCCGGCTCATGCATTTTTGTCTTAGCTCAGGAAGGAGGGCTCCAGGGCAAACTAATGTAGGCAGCAGCCAAAGCGCCGGCTCACCACTTTAAGGCCAGTCGCTCACAAAGGAGAATTCTGGCTCACAAGCCATGTTCCCTCTAAGCCGTGGTGTCTTATGAGCAAAAATCCCACTTTGTGAGCTCCTGGCATTAAAGTTGTGAGCGAGCGATTGGGCCGCCGCGTCGATTAGTTTGCTCTCGAGCCGCCCTTCCTGAGCTGAGACAAAAAGGTGTGCGCCGGAAGCTAAAAAACTGTGAGCTGGCTCACACTGACTCAGCTTAGAGGGAACACTGCTCACAAGACTCCACACCTTAGAGGGAACATTGGCCAGGAGGACCTTCGAGACTCAGGAAGTCCGTGGCAGGGCAGGAGGCGCCTTTGTGAGCCACGGCTGGCTTCTTCCTCGGATACAGCAAGAATGAAATCCCTCCCCTCTCCAAGATAGAAGGACAGATGGATGGACTCATATCCTAGCAGTACATAAACTGCATATTTATGTAAAACATTTATTTTGCTTCTGCTGGAGAAAATGGCTGCTTTTGGAGGGTGGACTCTATAGCATTATACCCCACCATCCCTGGCATGTCCCCACTGTCAGGCAGGTTTTCCCACCAAAATTCTGTTCCCAACTGTGACTGAGCAGCCCTAAGTAGCATGGATATGGTTATTTCTTTAAAAGTCTGGTTGTCACACCCCGTCATGAGGATTTTATTTGTCTTTCAGCTCAGCCCAGGAACTTGATGGGATAAGCAGGAGCCCTTTTGTTTTTCCCTTTCAAATGGCACTTGAGACGGTAAAACATTCAAACAGTTAAAGACGGGTAACCGTGTGAGTCTGTCTGCAGCAGTAGAAAATAGCAAGATTTAAGTAGCCCCTTAAAGACTAACAACATTTGTGGCAGGGCGGGAGCTTTTGTGAGCCATGGCTCACTGCTTCTTCAGATACAGCAAGAATGGGAGTCCATCTGTCCTTATCTATGAAATCCCTCCCCTCTCCAAGATATAGGGACAGATGGACTCATATTCTAGCAGTAGAAAAGAGCAAGAGTCCAGGAGCACCTTAAAAGACGAACAACATTTGTGGCAGGGAGGAGCCTTTGTGAGCCACGGCTCACTTCTTCGGATACAGAAGAATGGGAGTCCATCTGCCTTACATATGAAATCACCCCACTCTCTCCAAGATATAAGGACGGACTCCCATTCTAGCTGTATCTGAAGAAGTGAGGAGCAAGGGAAAGGAGATTGTAAGCCGCTCTGAGACTCCTTTGGATAGTGAAGGGCGGGGTATAAATCCAGTCTCCTCCTCTTCTTCTTCTAGCAATGCAAACACTGGATTCCGAAAATGAATAAACAGATGCAATGAAAACAAGATAATGCATACCATAAGCCGTGACTATTGCACCTATAAAAGTGTCCTCCTGAACAATTCTGTTTTATGCGTTCTGCAGATTTAACCAGTGCTCGTTTGGTGTATGCTAAGGGTCTTTACGCCATTAGTTGCCAACC
>NW_015175509.1:69746-73455 GCF_001447785.1 Gekko japonicus | reverse complement strand
ACCCAAAGAGTGATTAACACATGGAATTCACTGCCACAGGAGGTGGTGGCGGCTACAAGCATGGGTGGCTTCAAGAGGGAATTAGATAAGCATATGGAGCAGAGATCCATCAGTGGCTATTAGCCACAAGGTATAGATAGGGACTCTCAGTCTGGGGCAAGGGATGCTCTGTCTTCTTGGTGCTTGGGGGGGGGGCAACAGTGGGAGGGTTTCTAGTGCCCTGGCCCCACTGCTGGACCTCCTGATGGCACTTGGTGTTTTTGGCCACTGTGTGACAGAGTAGAGTACTGGATGGGCCTTTGGCCTGATCCAACATTGGCATCTCTTATGTTCTTATGTTCAGTTTCTGTCAGATCTCTCTCAGCCCCACCTACCTCACAGGGTGTCTGTTGTGGGGAGGGGAAGGGAAAGGAGTTTGTGAGCCGCTCTGAGACACCTTTTGGTAGTGAAGGGCGGGGTATAAATCCAATCTCTTCTTCTTCTAGGTTGCATGCTAAAATTAACAAGTTGTCACAAAAGTGGTTCTGAGCTCCCCCCAAAAAAGAACCCGAAAACATAAGTCACACAGCGTTTTCAGGCCGAGGATTGTCAATTTATTTTTTAAAATTTTATTTGATATATCTCACTCTCCCCTGCAAGCCGGCTCAGGGCAGGTCGCAACATAGACTCTCAACTGAGTGGTTTCCCAAGCCGCCTCTGTTTACTCAGAGCTCAACAACACTTCCTTAGCAACACGACTAAGCAACTCCTCTTCACAGCCGTTTGCAGCAGGTACAGGCAGCGTCTGTTTTGTGACTTTTTAAATGCAAATTTGCCTTAGAGGGGGAGGTTGTCGAGTTTGCTGTTCCCTTCACGTTGTTTTCAAGTAGGTTTTCCCAAGCTTATGTTTCTCCTGGTTCTGTTTGGTTGTGTTTTATAGACAGCAGCGATCCACAAAATAGGCAGGTCGAGAAAGAAACCTGATAGATGAGAGTGCCGATGTACAAAAAAAATCCTGGTCAGAGGAAGATGTTAATAGTGAGACATTTGATGACACCTTCCTTTGTCTGTATACAGTTGAAAGTAAAGTCTGAGCGGTTCTTCTTCATGCCAGATGGACAGTCGGTTCTGTAGTTCTGATGGCGAATGAGATACAAATTGCTGACTCTGGATAGAAACTGCTGGGGGAAAGGAATAACTTGCTAGAATTCTGGGCTGTTTCAGCATAGAGAGCCCCAGTCTCCCCCCCCACACACCTTTATGGAAGATCAAACCTGCAAGTGACTTTAATTTTATTTATTTCAGAATTTTTATGTCACCTCATCAGAGTCCTGATGGAGGTGGCTTTACAATTAAAATAATAAATATAAAATCAATAGGCTGTTAAAACAACTCAGGGACATAAGTGGCGTAAAACTATTCATAAAATAGACTTCAGACCATAGACATAGAAGTTAGAGACTCTAGAGCAGGGGTGTCGAACTCATTTGTTATGAAGGCTGGATCTGACCTAAATGAGACCTTGTCGGGCCGGTCCATCTGTGTCATAAAATGTAATGCCAGGTAGCGGAGATATAAACTTTATAAAGGACACAAACACAAAGGTTTTTTTTTTACTTAAAATAAAAACATGTTTAAAACATGAGCCCTCTTGCAATATTTTGTTTATTTAACAGTGTCTGATAACTGACACCCCTTGCTCTGCATTATTGCATCAAAATGCCTGTGCTGTTGCAATCTTGAGTATGCTGTTCAGGTGTGCATCTGGTAGCTGCAAACCTACGATGACGCAGCAGCAGCAGCAGAACTGGAAGAAGCAGCAGGAGACAGCCAGTTTCACTGCGGGCCTGATAGAAGCCCTCTGGGGGCCTGATCCGGCCTCCGGGCCACATGTTTGACACCTCTGCTCTAGATGTTATAAATAGGCTTTAGTCATGGAACAATTAGGAGAAGAGGACATCACAGTGTTACAGAATCATATAAATAAGTTTTGCAGGGTACACAGTGAATTGCTTCATGGCTTAGAAAAAGCATAGCAACTGTGCTTTAATCCAGAGGTTCTACAATTGATATGATATACTATTTTTTTTTCTTCCTTGGGGGGTGTGCCTGTATGTGTGTGTGTACACACACATCTATTATCATCATCATCATCATCATCCTTAGGTGCTTTAAAAGCAAAGGATGGTGACAATACGGACTTGAACACACTTCTAAGCTCATTGACTTCAATAGACTTCGAAGATATAACGTACTGATACAGCGCAGGTTTATTCAGAAGTATGTCTTTCTGCAATCTGTGTAAAACAGAATGCTTCTGGTAATAGGGTAGGGCTGCCAAGTGGGGGCGGGGGGCGGGTAAACCCCCGCTTTGGAGGCCTGATTTCCGCCACCGCGGAATCGGGCCCCGGGGGGAACCCCGCACCCCAAAGCACAGCGTGGCTGCGTCACAGAAAGTGACGCAACCACGTAGATCACGTTGGGGGCGTGGCCCCAATCGTCGGAGGGAAAACTCTATGGTTTTCCCTCCAACGATTGGGGCCATGCCCCCAACATGCTCTACGTCGTGCGTCATTTCCTGTCCATCGGCAGCTCCCGGACCCCGGCAATGCTCCCCCGCCGGTGAGTCCGAGCGACTTGGCAACCCTATTATAGGGCCATATTACAATGGGCTAGTCCAGGAAGGTGTATTTAATAAAGGTAACATGAATACAGACTATATATTAAGTGTGTATAGTACCTCTCCACCATAGGTGTTATCTTAATAATAATAAAATAATAATCTTTCAATTTATTAATCTCTCAATCCTTGCAGAGCTGCTGGCTCTGAGCGATTTACAGTTACACATTCACAAGGGACTAACAATGATTCATAGGGGTAAGGGAGGACAACACATATAAATCTTTAAATTGCACATGTTCGCAGCCAACAGCTGTAGACTAGACGTGGTCCAGACGGCATTTTTCCTTCGGCTTGGCTTGATGACGTCAGATCTTCCTCTCTCACTGCATTGTTCTTTCGACTTAATACTATGTTCTGCATTGTTGAACATACATCTAACACTTCGTTTCACACTTCAACAATCGTAGTCCTATTACATTCCTTATTACATGTTTCCGCCTGTTGATTGCCTTGCTTTAGACTGCATCATCTGCCTGTGGTCTTGATCAGAAAGCTGGACTATAGATTAAGTAAATAAAGTACAATTTAGTTTCGGAGTACAGCTGTGTCGGTCTGCAGTAGAGCAGGCGGGGTCCAGTTAGCACCTTAGAGAGACCAACAAGATGTCAAGTTCCCATCATCAACAGGTTCAAAAATTCATCGGGGCTTTAGTCCTAGACAATATCCCAGGACCGCAGTCTTTTATGCACGATGCAGTCCCGGGCGCACTTCCCTGGGACTCAACAACCTCATTGAACAAAAAGGGAATAAGGGCGCCATTCCCCTCGGCGCGGCGCCGCTTCCACTTTCCAGGGCTGCAAAAGTTTGCTTTTTTTCTCCAACCACTGGGGACCTGCCAGAGGGCCAGGAGTGCCGACAGCCAGGCCGGCACACCGGATCTCCCTTCCCAGGGTTTGGGCGAAGGTTCCCAGTGCCAGGTGAAGGTTCTGCCCCTTTCCCCTGAAACTGTCCACGGGCTAAGGAAGAGAGATGCGAGGCTCTGCCGGCGGCAACTCCAGGCTGCGCCGCTGGCTTGGGAGAAAGTCCGTCACTTCCCCGGAATACAGG
>NW_015175509.1:67465-69090 GCF_001447785.1 Gekko japonicus | reverse complement strand
CGCCGTTTCCAGCTGACCCACTCCCCTCTTTTGCAAGCCACAAAGTAGCGCTTGCAGAGGGGGAATTTTTGTTTTGTGTGCGCTTCATCTTCATGAACAGGACATACAGCTTTTCCGTAACCCATTTTCTATTGACATTGAAAATGTGGATACAATTTACCAAATGGAACTGGCTGAACTGCAGAATTGTGACTCTCTGAAAGAAGCATTCAAGTCAAGCAGCCTTTCTAATTTCTATGCATTTCTCCCCTCTGAGACATATCCTAATCTCAGGAACCATGCACTCAAAATGGCAACCATCTTTGGAAGCACTTATGTCTGTGAACAGACTTTTTCCAATATGAAACATCTGAAATCTCCAACCAGATCTAGACTAACTAGACTAACTGGTGCACACTTGCTACGACTAGCAGTGACAAATATGGAACCGGACATTGACCAAAAGCAGGCCCATAGTTCCCATTGAAATACTGGTAAATTTGTTGATTTAACTTTACTTGTTCTTCATTTTAAATATTGTATTTGTTCCCGTTTTGTTTTTTTTTACTTCAAAATAAGATATGTGTAGTGTGCATAGGAATTAAGTAGATAAAGTACAATTTAGTTTCGGAGTACAGCTGTGTCGGTCTGCAGTAGAGCAGGCGGGGTCCAGTTAGCACCTTAGAGAGACCAACAAGATGTCAAGTTCCCATCATCAACAGGTTCAAAAATTCATCGGGGCTTTAGTCCTAGACAATATCCCAGGACCGCAGTATTTTATGCACGATGCAGTCCTGGGCGCACTTCCCTGGGACTCAACAACCCCATTGAACAAAAAGGGGATAAATCGTTTCTGAGCGGCCGTACAATCGAAGCCCTCCCGAACGGAGGCGGAGACCGGGCGGCTTCATTCGGCGCCACGGCGCACGCCCGTGCGCGGGACCGAAGTGAGGGCGAGCAGGGGGGCTTCACCCGCGGCGACCGCGCATGCTCCGAGGGAATGGCGCATGCTCCGTCGCGCTCGGCGGCGGTGGGGGAAGCGGCTCGCGGCGCGAGTGCGGCCGCCGCACCGGCTACCCGGCGGGGCGAGATGACGTCACAGCGGCGGGACGCACGCAGGCGGAACGGCGCGGCGAGGAGGAGAGGGTGAGAGCCGGAGGCCTCGGGCGCCGCGCGGGAGGCAGGAGGGGGGCGGAGGAGGAGGAGGGCCCGCGGGGATCAAGATGGCGGCGGGCCGGCTGCACCGGCCGGCTCCCTCCTCTCTGCCGCCGTCGCTGCTTGTCCCTCTCCAGGGCAACCCGGGCAGGGCCTCCCCTGGGCCGGCCCCCGCGGATTCAGGCCGGGAGCGCGCCGGCGAGAGCGCCCGCGGAGGCGCCCTCAGTGTCTCGTCCCGGCGCCCGAGTGAGGAGAGAGCCTCACAGCGGGGAGCACCACCCGCTCCTGGCCCGTGAAGGGGATTCACACGCCACGCCTCAAAAGCCACTCCCCCCTCCCCGTTCAGTTAGAAGAAGAAGAAGAGATTGGATTTGTACCCCGCCCTTCACTTGGAGTCTCAGAGTGGCTTCCAAACTCCTTCCCCTTCCCCTCCCCACAACAGACACCCTGTGAGGTGGGTGGGGCTGAGAGAACTCTGACACAAACTGTTC
>NW_015175509.1:59584-66955 GCF_001447785.1 Gekko japonicus | reverse complement strand
CCCCGTTCAGTTAGTACAGCTGCAGACGGCCCTTCCTCCCGGGTGGCCTGTGTGTCGCTTTCCCCGGGCTCCCTTTTGAGTTCACAACAGCCCTGCGAGGTTGGCCGCTGGCTTTCCCCCCCTCAGAAGCGGATTCCCAGGGAACGCCAGTCTGGTGTAGTGGCGAGGAGCGCGGACTCTTGATCTGGGACGACCGAGTTTGATTCCCCCCCCCACTCCTTCACACGCAGCTGCTGAGGTGACTTTGGGTCAGTCACAAGTTCTCTCAGAGCTGTTCTCTCCAGGGCAGTCCTCGGGAGAGCTCTCTCAGCCCCACCTACCTCACGGGGCGTCTGTTGTGGTGAAGGGGAAGGAGATTTTAAGCCACTCTGAGACTCCTTTGAGTAGTGAAGGGTAGGGTATAAATCTGATCTCTTCTTCGTCAAGCCCCTCTGGAGCTGCTGGGGATGCCAGCCTCCAGGTGGGACCTGGGGATAGCCTGGAATTACAGCTCCTCCCCAGACTACACAGATCATCCTCAAACCTCCAGGAGTTTCCCATCTTGGAGCTGGCAGCCCTGTTCCCCCATCCCCTGCCGGTGTCCAGAAGGGAACTGGTAATCCTAGGAGCCTCTCTTGTTACGTTATATTGCTGTTATTATAAACCACGCTGCCCTGGAAGGCTCAGGGCAGTGTACATCATATTTAAACATCAACAATTAAAAACAAGAAGTAGAGAAAAATAAATAGTTAAAACATGTTTGTTTGTTTTTTAAATAGTGCATCTGTATACTAACCTTACCATGAGGCACTCAGGGTTGTGTCTGTTGCTCCCCCCCTTCTTGATTGTTGTATATTGATTGTGAGGCTGGCCCACCCTTGTTTCCTGGGAAGTAGACTCGTGTGTAATGCCTCAAGCCCCTCTGGAGCCTCTCTTGTTACATTCGTAAAGCTGGTTGCTGCCTTTCCTCCAGGGAGCTAATGGCAGCATGTATCTTTCCCCCTCTTCTCCATTTTATTTTCCCAACAGCCCTGTGAGATTGGTCACTCTCTTTTCCTCCTTAACCTCAGTAGTAAATTCGCACGTGGCACCTGAGCCTCTCTGGAGATGATAGTACATCTGTATACTTCCCTTCCTCTTAGGAGCTCACAAAAGTGTATATATCGTTCACCCCTTCTTCATTTCATTTATTAATTTCTTGGATTTATAGCCTGCTCTCCCCTGTTCAACAGGGCTCAGGGCGGGTACAACAGTATCTGTAAACGGTATTTATAAGTTGCTGTAGATTTTCCGGGTTGTTTATAAGATTAATTAAAAATAATTAAAACAATTGATTCTATTTTCACAACAGCCCTGTGAGGTTGGCCACCCTCATTTCCTCCGAAGTGGATTCGCACGTGATGCCGAAGTGCCTCTGATGCCTCTCTTATTACCTTAATACATCTATCTACTGCCTTCCTTCTTTGGAGCTCACAGTGGTGTATATCTCCCCCCCCTCCATTTTATTTTCACAACAGCCCTGTGAAGCTGGTCGCCCTCTTTTTCCTCCTGCTGTTAGAAACAGTTTGCATCTGAGGACTCGGGATTCTCTCGAGCCTTGGACCAGTCATGAACTTTCAACCTAACCTACCTCAACAGGGTTGTTTTGGGGACAAAACCGAAAAGCGTTGACTGTTGTAAGCCAGGTCGGGTCTCCATTGGGAAGGAGAGTGAGGTATAAATGAAGTAAACATAATTTAGTTAGTTCATTAGTATAACTTAGTAAGTTCATTAGAGAGCCAGTGTGGTGTAGTGGTTAGGAGTGCGGACTCTAATCTGGGAGATCTGGGCTTGATTCCCCACTCCTCCACATGCAGCTGCTGGTGTGACCTTGGGTCACTGATAAGTTCTTTCTGAGCTGTTTTCTCAAGGGCAGTTCTCTCAGAGCTCTCTCAGCCCCACCCAACTCACAGGGTGTCTGTTGTGGGGAGGGGAAGGGAAAGGAGTCTGTAAGCCACTCTGAGACTCCAAGTGAAGGGCGGGGTATAAATTCAATCTCTTCTTCTTATATGGTGTGAAATTTAGCCTAGTGTTACACAACCAGCATATTGTAGGTGTAAGGTAATTGAGGAACGTGTGGTTTAAGTGTAGAGTAATTTAAGGTAAATCTGTTTATGTGGTTTCGCATAAAAGGAAGTCTTTGGAAACTGATCTACACATCGGACGTGGTCCGTAATTTTCTCTATTATAAAAAGGTCCCAGACTTTTGAGAATCAGGGGCGAGACGGGACTTCCATCTGGACCCGTTCACTTTATAATGCCCCTTCCTGAATAATTCCGTTATGATACAGCCCTGTTGACTTTCTGAAAATGCCCTTCTGGAGAAATCTGTTTTTCGTACTTTGCGGAATGACAGAAGTGTGGGAACCTTCCTGACCTTCTCATGCAACTAAAAAATGCATATGTATGTGTGATTGCCGGTCCTGTCCATTTGCACACACACCCCCCCCGCAGAAGGCTCTGTTCAGAAGAACAAAGCTTTCACGGGAGAGCAAAAGAGTCCAAGAATAACAAAAGGGCTTTCTCCAGGAGAGCCCAAATATTCAAATACTCTGCAGTCCTCACATTTCTGTTAGGAGTTTGTACGTGACAGCCCTGAGCCCTGCCTGGGTGGCCCACGCTAGCCCAGTCTTACCATATCTCGGAAGCTTAGTAGGGTCAGTCCTGGTTAGAGATGTAAAATTTCCAGAAATTTTGAAGGTCGGAAAAAAACCTGGTTTTTTCGGGGGGAAACGGAAGTTTTCGGAAAAATTGAAAAAAAATGCTACATTAGCATTTATTTTGTCTTTTCTAGATTGAAAGTCATTCTGTTACTTTAGGAACATAAAATATGACTATGGACATTTTTACTTGGCATGAAATTATCACAACTAGCATATTAAAAATATAGTGTATCCAAACAGTTATTACAAACAGAATACCCGCCCACATGCAAAAACAAAACTGAAGCCTTTTTCTTTTCTCGTGACAACAGACAAAAGGAAGAAATGCATCTTGTTCTTGCATTGGAGAGTTCAGTTTGTAACCTAGGACTTGCTTGTCCTCAGTGCACAGAAATTAGATCAATCTGATACCATATATATATATATATTAGAAATGATTTGGAAAATATTTGAACACCTTGTCTTAAAATATTTTATACATCATGTTAAAATAAAACGTTCCATAATCAAGTTTCTTTTCTTTTTTCAATTTTTCCAATTTTTTGGAAAAAAACAAAAAAGGCTTCCGGGAAAAAACGGGAAAAAACCCGTTTTTCCCCGAATTTTTCCGGTTTTTTTCCCGGGCCTTCACATCTCTAGTCCTGGTCAGTATTCGGGTGGGCGGCCACCAAGGAAGCCCAAGGCCGCTACACAGAAGCAGGCAATGGCAAACCCCCTGTGAATGTCTCTTCCCTCGAAAACCCTACAGGACTGCCGTAAATCGACCGCAGCTTGACGGCGCTTTCCACCCCCACACCCCAGCCCTTAAAGGGAATTAAAAAGGAGGAGGCGTCAGTGAAATTGGCAAAAGGTTTCTCCTGACTTTGCCGGCTTAAAGAGAACAGAAATCAGCGCAGGTGTCATCTTCTACCATGTTTGTGTGTGAATATTGAAGGTAATGGCAATGGGACAAGTGAGAACGTAAGAGAAGCCGATGTTGGATCAGGCCAATGGCCCATCCAGTCCAACACTCTGTGTCATGTAGTGGCCAAAACCCAGGTGCCATCAGGAGGTCCACCAGCGGGGCTAGAACTCCAGAAGCCGTCCCACTGTAGCCCCCCAAGCACCAAGATTTCAGAGAAGATAAGAACATAAGAGAAGTCATGTTGGATCAGGCCAGTGGCCCATCCAGTCCAACACTCTGGGTCGCACAGTGGCCCAAACCCAGGTGCCATTAGGAGGTCCACCAGTGGGGCCAGAACTCCAGAAGCCCTCCCACTGTTGCCCCCCCCCAGCACCAAGAATACAGAACACCACTGCCCCAGACGTAGGAACATAAGAGAAGCCATGTTGGATCAGGCCAGTGGTCCATCCCATCCAACACTGTGTTACAAAGTGTCCAAAACCCAGGTGCCATCAGGAGGTCCACCAATGGGGCCAGGACTCCAGAAGCCCCTCCCACTGTTGCCATCCAAGCAGCAAGAATAGAGACCGTCGCTGCCCCAGACAGAGTGTTCCATCTGTACATTGTGGCCAATAACCCAGAAACGCGGGTCATGCACTGTCAGACTGGCCCCAGTTGCATCGTGAGGCTGTGCAGGAAGTCTCGGGGCACTATCCCAAGTAGTCGGGCTTGGTGGCATCTCCCATCACCTGAAGAAGATGCCGTGCATGTAAATCAGGGGAAACATACATTGTGACCATTGGTAATGTGCTTTCACTGGAACATAGGCTGGCTACTCAGTGAATCATTCAAATGCTGGTGGAGTGGTTTCGGCCAAACCTTTGCTGAGATTTCTGCCGTTCTTAAGACCATCTTTGTCGGGGGGGGGTGCGGCGGCGGCAGATGTACAGTGGGTGAGGTCTTTGGGAGGGGGGTTCTACTAAAGCCTGGACGCCTGCTTTATTGGGATTCCCTTCCGCACAGTCCCTGTTTTTCCAGAAATACCGTTATCGAGTGTCATTTGCGTGCTCTGATGCTGCCGGTTTTTAGCGCCCAGGCGAAGCTTTCTTGACGAGACCCCCTAAACAGCGTACCTGCAGAAATGTTTTCAATTCTGTAACTTTCCCCCCCTTTCTTTCCCCCCCAAAAGTGGCTGCGCAGTTTATCAGGACTAAGACTTAGTCCACTAACGGACAAAAGCCTTACCTTTTCACGGTATGAACAGTACTTCCCCCATTTCTCTCTGAGACAGAGTCCTGTGGCACCTCCGAGTCTGTCTAGTTTGTTGTGGCATGCCAGGGGGCGGACAGCCATTTCGCCACCTGTGGCCCCAGCACGGCACCCTTCCCTCCCCCCGGTTGGCTTATCCTGCCGCCCTCCCGGCCAGCCCCCTGCCCTTGCTTCTTGCATGTCTTCGGCAGTGGCCGCAGGTGCTGTGTCTTCGCTCCCGTTTCCGGTCGTCTTCCGCAGCCTCCCCCGCATGATCCACCTGTACGGCCGCCATCTCACTCTTTCTCCTCCTTTGGGAGCTGGGAGAATTGCGCTAGAAGGAGCCCATAGAACTTTTGCACGTGGCCGACAACATCTCATTGAAAAGATCGGCCGATCTGGGAAGCCGCCGCCACCGTCTCAGAGGCTCGGTCGGCTGGGGAGGAGCTTGCAAGAAAGGGCTAGCGTTCTAGCTCCGATGGTTTCATACGGCACCTGGGCTCTTCCCTGGCTGTCAAAGGAGGAGCGATTGTGGGACGAAGGTTGCGTTGGGTGCACTTCATGTGTGTTTGTGCGTGTGGTGAATTCGGCTCACACCTTTCTGCTGCTGCCTCCTTCGTGGGCTTCCTTTGCCTTGTGGCCAGGCCTTCTCCGTGGCATGTGCTTTTTTCAGCAAAAGCCTCCTTTGTCGGACGCACCGTGTGAGTCGGGCCAGTAGCGTGTCTGTGTTCTCAAAAAAAAAAACCCAACCACCCCACATTGACGTCAAAGTTGTGCTCTTTTATCCATAAGGTTTATATTGCGAATTGAACAAGTAATTGCACATGCCCGAATGATACAGATTTATAACTCGTAAGTGGGCAAGACAGGGGAATTGAAGGATTACACTCCAAACAGTGGAATTAGGACTTGACATCGTTTCTTAGTCTTGAGCTGGATAGCCCAGGCTAGCCCAATGTCGTCAGATCTTGGAAGCTAAGCAGGGTCGGCCCTGGTCAATATTTGGAGGGGAGACCTTCAGGAATACCAGGGTTGTGACCAATGCTCCCTCTAAGCTGTGGAGTCTTGCGAGCAGAACAGAAAACCTTTATTGGCATAACACAGATAACCAGAACAAAGGCAAAATTTAAGGGATAGTACTAAAACAACATCAACCAACATTCCCAATATCTCAAAATACAAAGCAATCCTAACATGCTTTACGAGATTTACAGAGTACTACTCTTGACTTCCATACATAAGTCAAAAATTCAGTGACAGATAGTGTTATTGCTGGACTCTTGTCTGCTAGAAAGAAATTTAAATCCCTATCCAGAAAATCTTTCTGCACAGGGAGAAGCGGGCGAATCAACACATTGCGCATAGCGCAATATTTAGGACAGCGAAAGAGAATATGGCTGATAGAATCAGGTTCCCCAAGATTACAGTTACACAGTCTATCCTTGTACGGCACACCCCTGTATCTACCGGAGACCACTACTGAGGGGAAAAGGTTGAACCTTGCAAGCATAAAAACCCTCCTAAAAACCGGAATTGTAAATTAGGCGATATATGTACCATGGAGGTATGCAAGGGGAGGAGGGGTAATGAATAGGGAGAACAAACTCCAAGACTACCGGCATTAATGATCTGCGCCTCTATATCCCAAATTCTCCTCACCACCTGCAAGATTGCTACCTCACCACAGTTATAGAGGGGCTCCAGATCAATACCTAGGGTACCCACCTTTTTCACTATGGCCTGTGACCACTCTGATGTATAAGGGTCAGTTTGGTGTAGTGGTTAAGTGCGCGGACTCTGACCTGGGAAAACCGGGTTTGATTCCCCACTCCTCCACTTGCACCTGGCTGGATGACCTTGGGCAAGCCGTAGTTCTGATAAGGGCTGTTCTTGAAAAAGAGCAGTTTCTGTCAGAGCTCTCTCAGCCACACCGACCTCACAGGGTGTCTTGCGAGCAAAAATTCCGCTTTGTGAGCTCCTGGCATTAAAGTTGTGAGCGAGCCATTTGGCTGCTGCGTCAATTAGTTTGCTCTGGAGCCCTCCTTCCTGAGCTGAGACAAAAATCTGTGAGCTGGGGGCTAAAAACCTGAGAGCTAGCTCACACTAACTCATATCAGAGGGAACACTGGTTGTGACGTGGAGACAGGCAGTGGCGAGCCACCTCCGAACATCTCTTGCCTTGAAAACCGTATTGGGGTCTCCATACGTTCGCTGTGACTTAACGGCACTTTCCACCCCATTTTGCTTTTTTTGGGTGGTGGGCCCAATAAACTGATATTATTTTTTAGTTTAACTGTGTGTGTATCAGCTTAGGTGGAGAGGATAAGAAAGAAATGATAGAGCCAGTTTGGTGTAGTGGTTAAGTGTGCGTACTCTAATCTGGGAGAACCAGGTTTGATTCCCCACTCCTCCACTTGCAGCTGCTGATGTGACCTTGGGTCAGTCACAAGCTCTGGCACAGCTGTCCTTGAAAAAGAGCAGTTTGTGTCAGAGTTCTCTCAGCCCCACCCACCTCACAGGGTGTCTGTTGTGGGGAGGGGAAGGGAAAGGAGTTTGTAA
>NW_015175509.1:58908-59199 GCF_001447785.1 Gekko japonicus | reverse complement strand
CCATGGGGTCGCGAAGAGTCGGACTCGGCTGTGCGACTGAACAACAACAACAAAATATAATAATGCGACATTGTGTTCTATTATTGGATTATCACGCAAGAGGAGAAAAGAGGAGAATGTTACGCTCCACAAAACCACTCAATGTTGTGATCACAGGCAATGCTCCCTCTAAGCTGTGGAGTCTTGTGAGCAGAAATCCTACTTTGTGAGCGACTGGCATTAAAGTGGTGAGCGAGCCGTTTGGCTGCTGCCTAAACTAGTTTGGTCTGGAGCCCCATCCTTCCCGAGCTG
>NW_015175509.1:44262-58667 GCF_001447785.1 Gekko japonicus | reverse complement strand
CCCCCCCCCCCCCAGCCAGCCCCCCCCCCAGAGCTCCTCTGCCACACAGCAGGAGGTAGGGCTGAGGATGGAGGGGTCTCTTGGCTCCCAAAGAGTCCCATGGCAGGGAGGGAGGCTTCCCTTCCCAACAGGACCCTGGGGCCTGCCTGGACCACCAACAAGGTGTGTTGCTGGGGTGGGGTGGGGGCAGTCGGACAAGCCAACGCAGAGGCAACCCCTTCTCCCCCCCCCCCCCCCCAAATTCTGAGCTATGCTTCCTCTCCTCTGTGCAGAAGTGTGGAGTAAATTCTACAGAAGCCATCTTGGACTTTTTAAAAATCTAGTTTTTAACCTACTGTAATTCCGTTTGTGATTAGAATTTTAATGGACTTTATAGTTGTCTTGGGGCTATGTGCCTTTTGTTGTATATCGCCCAGAGCCCTGCTTAACAGGGAGAGGGCGATTAATAAATAAAATCAACAACAACAACAACAACAATAATAAATATTAGCAGCATTGCATTATTATGCTTTTATGCCAGTTTGGTGTAGTGGTTAAGTGCGCAGACTCTAATCTGGGAGAACCGAGTTTGATTCCCCACTCCTCCACTTGCACCTGGCTGGATGACCTTGGGCAAGCCATAGTTCTGTCAGAGCTGTTCTTGAAAAAGAGCAGTTTC
Source organism: Gekko japonicus (assembly GCF_001447785.1). Classification (NCBI taxonomy): domain Eukaryota; kingdom Metazoa; phylum Chordata; class Lepidosauria; order Squamata; family Gekkonidae; genus Gekko; species Gekko japonicus. Next base: position 58,009 of record NW_015175509.1, on the reverse strand, counting down.
TGTCAGAGCTCTCTCAGTCCCACCCACCTCACAGGGTGTCTGTTGCGGGGAGGGGAAGGGAAAGGAGTTTGTAAGCCGCTCTGAGACTCCTTTGGGTAGTGAAGGGCGGGGTATAAATCCAATCTCCTCCTCCTCCTATATATTGCGTTTTCCAAAACTTAATCTGCCATAAATAAAATTCAGTTTTAACAATGCATCTGTTTTGTTGCATCATTTAAAAAAACACACCCACCATAATTCTGATACCAATAATGGACTCTCATATCCTGCAGAAGGAAGAGTAGGGTAGACTTCATTTTATATTGGAGGGGGAGTGTGATTTGGGGCCTAATACCACCGAGGTGGATAAAATGATATCAAAGGAAGAAAATGAAAAAAGGAAGAGTTGTGTGACTGCCTAAATATGTAGTTAGGTATGCATTACTTATGGGCTTTGCTGGCTGGGTGCCGTAACAATAAAATTCATTCATTCATTACTTATGGGCCTGCAGTGGCTCAGAGGTTAAAATGCTGAGCTGCAGACTGGAAGGTCGGTAGTTCAACAGTTTGAGAGCCGAGTGCCGCGTGACGGAGTGAACTCCCATCTCTGGCCCCAGCTCCTGCCAACCTAGCCGTTCGAAAGCAAAAAATCGCAAGTAGATAAATAGGTAGCACTTCGGTGGGAAGGTAACCGCGTTTCATGCGCCTTGGCGTCTAGTCATGCCGGCCACATGATCTCGAAAAAGTCTTCGGACAGCGCTGGCTCTTCAGCTTGGAAACTGAGATGAGCACCGCCCCCTAGAGTCAGATTCGACTGGCTTTCGAGCCAGGGAAACCTTAACCTTTATGCGGTGCTTAATGCCACCTTCATGCTAGTGTTTTTGTCACAAGCTGGAATGAAAAGTTCTGCAGTCTTGCATGTGCAATGGATAAATTCTGTTAGCCAATGATCATTCTACAGGGACCTGTCTGCATATTAGGAGGTTTTGTTCCTCTGATGCAAGGGGTCCCCAACCTTTTTGAGCTTGTGGGCACCTTTGGAATTCCGAGTCGTTTTCACAAAATGGCTGTCGCAGGAAGTGGAGCCGCTGTAAACCAAATTGCACCGAAAACAGACCATCAACCATTATATAGCTCTCTATTAAACACTTTCCAGCATGAATTAGACAGTACAATAACTTTCATCTCACACATCATGAAGATACATTCAGTGTATTCATATAAATTTATACACGCTTGGGCAGCATCCGTGGTCGAGGAACATGCACTAAGCTAAAAGTTTTCCCCGCTCAGTGCAACACACAAGATAGCGCTAGAAATACGATGCTTGTTACAAGATTCTTAAAAGCAATGACTTTCCTTTTTCTGAGTTGGAGAAGAAGATCTCTTCTAAATGGCTTGCATCCATTAAACAGGTATGGATGGATGAAACAGAGAATACTTCCCGAAGACTGATTTACAAAACAGCAGCAGTGCTTTCCAGAGGCTGATTTACAAAACAGCGGGACACATCCCTGCAGATTGAAGGCAGTTTCGTTTAATGACTTCTTCACCTTGCTTCCAGCAGCGAGTATTACTTTCAACAATTCTTGTTTGGAAGCAATGCTCCCTCTAAGCTGCGGGGTCTTGTGAGCAAAAAATCTGCTTTGTGTGCTATTGGCATTAAAGTTGTGAGTGAGCGATTTGGCTGCTGCATAAATTAGAACCATCTTTCCTGAGCTGAGACAAAAATGTGTGAGCCGGGGGCTAAAAATCTGTGAGCTAGCTCACACTAACTCAGTTTAGAGGGAACACCATTTGGAACCCAGCGTATAATTCATGTTTGGAAGTGTTTAATAGAGAGCCATATAATGTTTTATGGTCTGTTTGCGGTGTGATTTGGTTTATAGGGTTTATCTACTCATACCGAATTTCCCTTTCGTGTTCATGTTACCGCAGGAGGTGGTGCCGGCAACGAAAATGGCCACGATGGCTTTCGGTCACACAGTGAAGATCTTTGGGCTGGGGTGGTAACCAGTGTTCCCTCTAAGCTGAGTTAGTGTGAGCTAGCTCACAGTTTTTTAGCCTCTGGCTCACAGATTTTTGCCTTAGCTCAGGAAGGAGGGCTCCAGAACAAACTAATTTATGCAGCAGCCAAATAGCTCACTCACAACTTTAATGTCTGTAGCTCACAAAGTAGAATTTTTGCTCACAAGACTCCACAGCTTAGAGGGAACATTGTAACCGCTGTCCAAGCAATGTTTTTTTTAAAAAAAAAAAACCTGCACAGGCAATCAAATCTCCAGTGGCCAATCAGAAGCCTTGCAGGGCAAAAGCCCCACCTGGCCCCACCCACTAAAAAAAAAACGCTCTGCGGGCCCCAGGAGACGTGTCAGTGGGTGCCACGGGGACCACGTTGGAGACCCCTGTTCTAGTGGGATAAAATTGTGCTTGGCAAGGGAAGGAGGAAAAACCACCCTCAGCTCCTTCCTCTTTTAATTCTTGGAACAAGTAAAATTAGATAAGAGGGTGATTTGTACCCGGTCTGGAAGCACGGGGCTTAGGATCAAGAGCCAAGCAAGAAGTGGACCAAGGTTGGGGTAGCCGTGTCGTCTGAAGCCAGAGAACAGAGGTAGAGCTCCGTGGGGCACCTTTAAGACCGGCAAAGTTTTATTCAAGGTGCGAGCATTCGTGGGCACGCACACTTCGTCAGGCGATGGAACGGAATGGCGTATCATAGTCGTATATATATCTAGGAGTGGTGTGTTAGATTAGTGTGTAAAATAGTGAGGATCCTTTTTTTTTTTTTAACAGATCGAAAGGATGACAAGCTTTTGATCTGTCAAAAAGAATGACGGTTCTTTTGATCTGTTAAAAAAAAGTGGCCTCACTATTTTGCATGCTAATTTAACAAACCGCTCCTATATATATACAACTATGATAACCTGCGGTGGCTCAAGTGGTTAAGACGCTGAACTGCAGGCTGTGGAAGGTCAGTAGTTCAGCAGATCGAGACCCGGGTGCTGCATGACGGAGTGAGCTCCCGTCTCTAGTTCCAGCTCCTGCCAACCTAGCAGTTCGAAAGCAAGAAATTGCAAGTAAATAAATAAGTACCACTTCGGTGGGAAGGTAACAGCGTTCCGTGCGCCTTGGTGTTTAGCCATGCCGGCCACATGACCACAGAAATGTCTTCGGACAGCGCTGGCTCTTCGGCTTTGAAACGGAGATGAGCACCACATCCCTAGAGTCGGATCCGACTGGCTTTCGAGCAAGGAAGACCTTTACCTTTATGATAAGAAGAGAAGCCAATGTTGGATCAGGCCAATGGCCCATCCAGTCCAACACTGTCACACAGTGGCCAAAAACACCAGGTGCCCTCAGGAGGTCCAGGGGTAAAATTCCATTTCATAATTCCGTTTCATCATCTGATGGAAGTGTGCGTGCACACGAAATCTCACACCTTGAAACAAACTAGAAGTGGGTTAATATACCTTTGAAAGCCACCCATTTTTTCCCCTTTCCCGTGACTGTGCTCTGTTAAGAAACCACAATATTAATCTTGTTTCAGAGGTGGCATACACAGGGGAAGCTTAACGTTCATATTCCAGAGGCGTATCCGTTTTAGCCCGTTGCTGTCGAAATAAGAGTCTTCAGGCACTTTTACCTTCTAACACGTCTATTGCAGGACACACTTCCGTGAGCGATTCCCACTTGCTAAGGTTTGCCTCTAGGAGCCTTAGGATGCTGTTTGGCTTTGCACTAATCGAACCCGGTCATTAATGAACAAACACACCATTCGTCCTCGTTTGTGTCCCTGTGATGCGTGGCGTATCGTCTCGGCGATGCGTGGCATCGTGGCGCGTCGTCTGGTTTTCTGTCTGAGAAGAAATCTGGGAGACCTGTGCCTTTTAAATGTTGACACTCTTTGTGTTCTCTGTTATGCAGCTATGACGACTTCATGGGGTCATCCAAAAATGCGATAAGCGAATCTGTTGACACGGAGGACAGTTATAACATGATGGTGAGTCGTGTGTATGTGTGTGTGTATGTGTATATATATATATATATTTCCTACTGTGACAATGTTTTAAGATCCCAGTTTTGTGTAGCACCTGAAATCACACCTATTGATAGCACATCTCAGTGTGAGTCCTGTACCAAGCCCCACGAGCTTACCTTGGTTTGTGCTGCGAAAGGAAGGGACTCTGGCTCAGCGGTAGAGAGAGAAGAGATTGGATTTATACCCCGCTCTTTACTACCTGAAGGCATCTCAGAGCGTCTTACAATCTCCTTTCCCTTCCCCTCCCCACAGCATATATCGCATGAGGTAGGTGGGGCTGAGAGATTCCCTTGTGGATCAAAAACTGGCTAATTAATAGGAAACAGAGAGCAAGAAGAAATGGGAAATGTTCTCAGTGGAGGGTGGTAAGCAGTGGGGTACCACAGGGATCAGTACTCGGTCCGATGCTTTTTAACTTGTTCATTAATGATTTGGAGTTGGGAGTAAGCAGTGAAGTGGCTAAATTTGCAGATGACACGAAGTTGTTCAGGGTGGTGAAATCCAGGGAGGATTGTGAGGCACTCCAAAGGGATCTGTCGAGGATGGGCGAGTGGGCGTCAACGTGGCAAATGGGGTTCAATGTGGCCAAGTGCAAGGTGATGCACATTGGAGCCAAAAATCCTAACTATAAATACACATTGACGGGGTCTGAACTGGCAGAGACTGACCAAGAGAGAGATCTTGGCGTCATAGTAGATAACTCAATGAAAATGTCGAGCCAGTGTGGGACTGCAATAAAAAAGGCCAACGCTATGCTGGGGTTTTCCCACTATGTTTTTTAATATATTTTTATTTTATTTTATATAACATTTATAACCAATATAAACAACTACATTAAATAACAGTCAACCATAAAACTTGGTGGGTAATATCAAAAGAAAAACAAGTCTTAATACAATTACAAATATAGAAGTAAAAAAATAGTAATTACTTTTGGGCTATTAACGGGACTTCCTTTCTCCCTTTAGGCTTCTTTCCAGCGTTCTAACAGCCACGACAAAGTCAGGAAAATAGTGGCCGAGGAGGGTCGAACTGCGCGGAATTTGATCGCGTGGAGCGTGCCCCTGGAGAGCAAAGAGGAGGATGGTGTGTATCAACTGTTTGTGATATCCGTCTTAGTACAGCTAGATTCAAGGACAGTAGTACCTTAAAGACTGACAAGATTTTGGGGGGTATGAACTTCCAAGGGTCGAAACTTCCTTCATCAGATACTAAAGGGTGCTTTGACTCTCAAAAGCTTAGATCCCCAAAATCTTGCTGGTCTCTCAGGTGCTCCTGGATCCAAATCTAGCTGGTCTGCAGCAGACAAACGTAGCTACCCTCTGAAACTGCCTTATTATTGCATTACTCTTCCTCCAAGTGTCTCATGGTACTTGTGGTCTGAGAGGCAGCTTGGTGTAGTGGTTAAGGGCGACAGACTCTAAACTGGAGAACTGGGTTCGATTCCGCACTCCCCTGCATGAAGCCAGCTGGGTGACCTTGGGTCAGTCACAGCTCTCTCAGAGCTCTCTCAGCCAGGGGTAAAAAAATAAGCCTAGTTCACCACCTGGTGGTGCATAACACAAAATGAGTCAGTAGTTAAGGCTGCCAGACAATCTTCAGATCTCCCAGCTAGACTACACACAATGCCACACGATAATTAATTAATTGTGGTCTGTCCGTCATCCCTGCCCGAATCCCATATTTTCACACCAAGCCTTCTTGTGATAGAAGGCGCGTATTGTTTCACAGAGCTCGCTGTTTCCCTTTGCTCAGTTTCTTCTTACTAAGAGAAGAGAGCTTTGAAATTTAAAAAGGCCGTGAGTAACATATTCCAAGCCCAAGAAATTTGGGGAGGGAAGCTACCATTAGCAGACTTCAGTGCCAGCTCTGTCGCTCCAGGTTATGGTTATAAGAGGAGCCCTGCAGGGTCCGGCCCATGGTCCAACATCATAGCCAGCTAGATAGCCCGTAAAGTCCACCAACAAGGGCACAGGGACCGAGTACCCCCACACACACACCCCAAACTTATACTGGATCTGAATCCATTTCACCATTATAGCTAATGGCCATTGATAATGGACCCTATCCTTCACAAGTTCATCTGATTCTCCCTTTAAGCCCATCTAAGAAGAAGAAGAGATTGGATTTATACCCCGCCCTTCACTACCCAAAGGTGTCTCAGAGCGGCTTACAGACTCCTTTCCCTTCCCCTCCCCACAACAGACACCCTGTGAGGTAGGTGGGGCTGAGAGAGCTCTTGACAGAAACTGCTCTTTTTTCAAGAACAGCTCTTATCAGAACTACGGCTTGCCCAAGGTCTTCCATCCAGGTGCAAGTGGAGGAGTGGAGAATCAAACCCGGTTCTCCCAGATTAGAGTCCCGCGCATTTAACCACTACACCAAACTGGCTCTCAGAGTGGCCTACATCTTGCAGCTGTGAGTTCCACAAGTTATTTATGTGTGAGGTGAAGAAGTGCTTTCTTGTCCATCTTGGATCTGCTGCCCCACCTGACTCTCCTTAGGTCCCAACAAGAAGAAAATATTTAGACTGTGGCGCTGTGATTCAAGGGTCATTGATGATGTAATTTTTTTCTCTCTTTCCAGGGAAGCCTAAATGGCAAATCGGAGGGAAATCCAAGAGAATAACCCAGGGAGCTCACAAAACAACTAAGCAGGTGTGTCTCAAGTCTCCTGGTTAGGTTGTTCATTAATAATAATAAGTGGTCAGTGCTCCCTCTAAGCTGTGAAGTCTTGTGAGCAAAAATTCTACTTTGTGAACTGCTGGCGTTAAAATTGTGAGCGAGCGATTTGGCTACTGCATGAAATAGAAATAATAATAATGATGATGATGATGATGTACTTTATTGTCATTGTACACAGTACAACAAAATTAAAGGTGCAATCATTCGGTGATGTACAACCATACTCATACACTCACAACCATTCACAACCATCCCATAACTCCCTTAAGGTTCACATTGCAACTTAAACCACCAATATTTGCTCTGGAGCCCTCTTTCCTGGGCTAAGACAAAAATGCGTGAGCCGGAGGCTAAAAAACTGTGAGCTGGCTCACACTAACCTAAGGAAACACTGGTGGGGGGACCCATGAGAATGGTACAGGAGGGATTCCGTCCTGCAGCTCTCCCACCCTCCTGCAACTGCTTCTTCATCTTCCTTGCCCGCTTTCGGCTCCACCACATGGAGGAGTGTTGAAGTGCAGGTGCAGACAACACATAGGGAGGGGCCATGGCTGAGTGGTTGAGCATCTGCTTGAGATGCAGAAGGCCTCAGGTTCAACCCCCGGCATCTCCAGTTAAAGGGTCAGATAGGAAGTGATGGGAAAGACCTTGATCTGAGAGCTTGGCTCAGTGGCAGAGCATCTGCTTGGCATGCAGAAGGTCCCATTTTTCTCGGAATTCTGAGTCTGGTCTGTTACGCAAGCAAGATGTTAACTTTGCCGTTGTTGCATTCTCCATTAATTTATTCTTCCAGTCCGTCAATTCTGGACATTTTCCAGCCTTCCATTTGGATTCGCAAACCACTCTCTTGCCGCCGTTACCATATATTTAAATAGTTCTTCACGGCAGTCTTAAGTAAATAAGACTTAGAGGTCATAGGCAGGGGGCACAGCTTGTTGGTGCAGCATGTGCTTTTGCGTGCGGAAGGACTCAGTGCGAATCTCTCTCTGAAAGCATCCGAAAGGACTGGGGAAACCCCTCTCCATAACCCCAGAAAGCTTCTACTAACCAGTTAAACCAGGGGTCTGCAACCTTTAAGACATAAAGAGCCACTTGGACCCGTTTCCGACGGAAAAAAAAAACCTGGGAGCCGCAAAACCATTGCGACATTTAAACCAAATATAACACTGCATATATTGTTTCCACAACTACTGGTCGCTTACACACACATGTAAACACAAAAAGGAGCTAACCTTTCAGCTGCAAATACATTACAGCTGCTCTTCCTTGAGAGTTGGCAAACTGCGAAGGAGGATCTGCTGCCCCACCTGACTCTCCTTAGGTCCCAACAAGAAGAAAATATTTAGACTGTGGCGCTGTGATTCAAGGGTCATTGATGATGTAATTTTTTTCTCTCTTTCCAGGGAAGCCTAAATGGCAAATCGGAGGGAAATCCAAGAGAATAACCCAGGGAGCTCACAAAACAACTAAGCAGGTATGTCTCAAGTCTTCTGGTTAGGTTGTTCATTATTAATAATAAGTGGTCAGTGCTCCCTCTAAGCTGTGAAGTCTTGTGAGCAAAAATTCTACTTTGTGAACTGCTGGCGTTAAAATTGTGAGCGAGCGATTTGGCTACTGCATGAAATAGAAATAATAATAATGATGATGATGATGATGTACTTTATTGTCATTGTACACAGTACAACAAAATTAAAGGTGCAATCATTCGGTGATGTACAACCATACTCATACACTCACAACCATTCACAACCATCCCATAACTCCCTTAAGGTTCACATTGCAACTTAAACCACCAATATTTGCTCTGGAGCCCTCTTTCCTGGGCTAAGACAAAAATGCGTGAGCCGGAGGCTAAAAAACTGTGAGCCGGCTCACACTAACCTAAGGAAACACTGGTGGGGGGACCCATGAGAATGGTACAGGAGGGATTCCGTCCTGCAGCTCTCCCACCCTCCTGCAACTGCTTCTTCATCTTCCTTGCCCGCTTTCGGCTCCACCACATGGAGGAGTGTTGAAGTGCAGGTGCAGACAACACATAGGGAGGGGCCATGGCCGAGTGGTCGAGCGTCTGCTTGGGATGCAAAAGGTCCCAGGTTCAACCCCCGGCATCTCCAGTTAAAGGGTCAGATAGGAAGTGATGGGAAAGACCTTGATCTGAGAGCTTGGCTCAGTGGCAGAGCATCTGCTTGGCATGCAGAAGGTCCCATTTTTCTCGGAATTCTGAGTCTGGTCTGTTACGCAAGCAAGATGTTAACTTTGCCGTTGTTGCATTCTCCATTAATTTATTCTTCCAGTCCGTCAATTCTGGACATTTTCCAGCCTTCCATTTGGATTCGCAAACCACTCTCTTGCCGCCGTTACCATATATTTAAATAGTTCTTCACGGCAGTCTTAAGTAAATAAGACTTAGAGGTCATAGGCAGGGGGCACAGCTTGTTGGTGCAGCATGTGCTTTTGCGTGCGGAAGGACTCAGTGCGAATCTCTCTCTGAAAGCATCCGAAAGGACTGGGGAAACCCCTCTCCATAACCCCGGAAAGCTTCTACTAACCAGTTAAACCAGACGGATCAATGGCCTGGTTCAATATGAGCCCCCTTTTGTAGGTGAGAGAATGACTGGGCCAAGGCTTAGTCTTCTGCAGCTCCTGGAATTCTGTCCAGGCATTGATTCTGCGGCTGGTAACAGAAGGGCGCTAACATGTTGGGGGTTCCCGTGTTGTTAGCACGAAGGGGTCAGCCTAACTCTACAAGCTGGGAACGCTCTGAAAAATTAACTTCCTCTCCTAGCAAGACAAGGCGATTTCTCATCACAGAGGGCCAGTTTGGTGTAGTGGTTAAGTGCGCGGACTCTAATCTGGGAGAACCGGGTTTGATTCCCCACTCCTCCGCTTGCACCTGCTGGATGACCTTGGGCTAGCCGTAGTTCTGATAAGAGCTGTCTTTGAAAAAGAGCAGTTTCTGTCAGAGCTCTCTCAGCCCCACCTACCTCACAGGGTGTCTGTTGTAGGGAGGGGGGAGGGAAAGGAGTTTGTAAGCCGCTCTGAGACTCCTTTGGGTAGTGAAGGGTGGGGTAGAAATCCAATCTCTTCTTCTTCTTCTACATCCCACTGTGTCCCCAAATAGACCTTTTTGTGGAGGTGCATCCTCACTGTTAAAGTATTGTTAAAGTAAAGTAAGCTGTGGGGACTAAAATTGTATTATGGCTCCGTATGGGTTTGGGGTATTTTAAAATTGTAGATTATTTATGATACGTATTTTAGGGAACTTTGTTGTACACTGCCCTGAGCTTGCTTGTGGGGATGGTGGCATAAAGGCCTAATTTAATAAATAGATAAATAAATAATAGCCAATAGGAAACAAACAATAAATGCCATAATTTAGTGAAGGGGGACGCGGGATTCAAACCCAGCATTTGCCAATCAGTCTCCAACCAATGTCGGTTGACGGCCAGTTCATCGTGATGCTTTTGGAGCCGCTGTTGGATGTGAAGTGCCAACGATTGAGGCAGCCCACAACCGGTTTCTAAAAGCTTGTCTCCTCTGCCTGGAGTGGCCGATGTCAAACTGTGTCAGATTCAGATAAACAGCGTCAGGAATGGCTGGGTACCACGGGACCCAGAGCAAACTTTCCGTTAACTCTCCACTCCCTCTGAACCAAACCTTCTTTTACGGATTGATATGTCCGCAAGGCAGGGCTCTTTTTGTAGAAAAAGCCCAGCAGGAACTCATTAGCATAATAGGCCACACCCAGCAGCAAAACCTATTAGCATATTAGGCCACACCCTGACAGCCGGTCCGGTGCGTTCCTGCCCAAAAATAGCCCTGCCGCAAGGAATCTACAGCATTCATTGAAATCTACCATACTGTAACAGAACGGTGGCCCCCTGGTATATGCAGGCAGAATTTAAGATTAAAACAAAATCATAGGTAGAAAAAAATGAGATTGAAAATGTTTGGATCGTTAAACTAACAGAATCAGAGTTCATCTGGGAGTGTAGACCTTTGTCAAAGGTACCTTTTTGAATATCCATTTGGCTGAGCCCTAAATTTAGGGGTTCTTTTACACATATTTTATTTTTATTTTTGTTATAAGTACCCGTTAGGTACACTTTTATTACTTTTCAGATTATACACAAACCAACATACATACAACAAATTTACATACATAACACATACAAAGAGATCAGTATAACTCTATTACCATATTTAACTATTTTCTTAAATCACTTTCTATAGGTTTGCTTATTTATTGATTGGCTTCTAAACCAGGATGCAAGAGAAGTCTTCCTAGAATCAGACATGCCCACGGAGAGCAGACTGCTCCCCTCGGTCACAGCTCCTGGTGTACAATCCCCCCCCCCCATTTTTTTCTTCTTGGGTCAATTGGACCTGAAAAAATTCAGAATTTCCAAAAAATCCCAGATCTGAATACCACATCAGTACTGGGATCTCAGACTTTCCTTTAAATTTTCTTCACTTAAACTTTACTTTTTCCTATACACTCAGCTTTCAGCTCTCTTTCTCTTTCTCACTGAACAACCGCAGCTGTCAGCTTCTAACTGCTTCAACACAGAACTAACTAAACACCATCAACTGTCAACTTGTAACTGAAACTACTGACTGACTCACATACCCATCCACCCAGACTCACTTCCAAAAACCCTCCCCCTCTCTGTCAACCACCAATCATACCACATTTGCCTCTCTCAACCACTCTAGTCTATCTACCACAGCCATGCAACCAAACGTTTAAAGAGACACACCCACAAAAAAAACAAGGAATCATTACAGCATCACTAACAGCTTTGTTCAGGTCTTGCAAACTGAAGGCCGTGGCTTCCTTGATGGAGTCAATCCATCTCACGTCGGGTCTTCCTCTTTTCCTGCTGCCTTCAACGATTCCTAACATGACTGTCTTTTTCCAGTGGGTTTTGTCTTCTCCTAATGTGACCAAAGTACGATAGACTCCATCTGGTCTTTTAGTTTCTAGGGAGAGTTCAGGATTGATATGATCCACAGCCCACTGGTTTGTCTTTTTTGGTGGTCCACAGTATCCATGAAACTCTTCTCCTATGCGACATTTCTGATGAATCAACTTTCTTCCCATCAGCTGCCTCCATTGTCCAACTTACACACTCATACATAGTAACAGGGAATACTATAGTATGAATTATCTTGATTGCTGGTGACACATCTCTACACTTAAGAATCTTTCCTAGCTCCTTCATGGCCACCCTTCCCAGTTTCAGTCTCCTTCTGATTTCTTGTTTGCAGTCTCCCTTTTGGTTGACGTTGGAACCAGTGAATAGAAAACCTTGAACAGTTTCAGTTTCTTCATCGTCACCCTAAAAGCTGTGTAATTCCCCAGTGGTCATTACTATTGTCTTGGTGTTCAGCCATAATCCTGCTTTCTGTGTTAAGAACATAAGAGAACATAAGAGAAGCCAGTGTTGGATCAGGCCAATGGCCCATCCAGTCCAACACTCTGTCACACAGTGGTCAGAAATACCAGGTGCCATCAGGAGGTCCACCAGTGGGGCCAGGACACTAGAAGCCCTCCCACTGTCCCCCCCCCAAGCACCAAGAATACAGAGAGCATCACTTGCCCCAGACCGAGAGTTCCTATCTATAGTAAAAGGTAAAGGTTCCCTTGCTCGAAAGCCAGTCGAATCCGACTCTGGGGTTGCAGTGCTCATCTCCGTTTCAAAGCCGAAGAGCCAGCGCTGTCCGAAGACGTTTCCGTGGTCATGTGACCAAGGCGCACGGAACGCTGTTATCTATCTATACCTTGTGGCTAATAGCCACTGATGGACCTCTGCTCCAGATGTTTATCTAATTCCCTCTTGAAGCCGTCCATGCTTGTAGCCGCCACCACCTCCTGTGGCCATGAATTCCATGTGTTAATCACTCTTTGGGTGAAGAAGTACTTCCTTTTATCTGTTCTAACCCAATCACTCAGCAATTTCATGGCGTGCCCATGAGTTCTTGCATGGTGAGAAAGGGAGAAAAGGACTGCTCTAGCCCCAAGCGTTTTAACCTTTCTTCACAGGGAAACCATATAGGGAAACATTAACCTTCATCAGTAGTCATTGCTTCGCTCTTTTCTGCCAGTAAGTTCTTCTTTTTTAAAAAAGTTTATTTATAAGTTTTCAGTATACATCATATCATCGGTGGTGGAAGTGTGAAAAAGTACAAAGATACTGGAAAAAAATATATAGAATAGTAAATGAGATTACAGAAGAACAAATACCATTTGTACCAGAAATTGCTGTATTGAATATGCTCCCAGAAATGTATAATAGAACGAACAAATATGTAATTATATGTCTTTTTACAGCAGCCAGAATACTATTAGCCAAAAAATGGAAGGAAGAACTGCCCTCAAAAAAAGAAATAATTGATAAAGTATTGTCATTAGTAGAAATGGATAAATTGAGTTTAATAACAAAAGGTGCTAGCAAAAAGACAATTGATAAAAGATGGGGAAAGTTTTATGTATGGCTGGATAAAGATAATAGCTAAGACTCACAAGTATGAAAAATGTAAACCGATGATATGATATATACTGCCAGTAAGTTCTGATTTCCTGTAAAAAGGGGTGGGGGGACCAAATCAATAAGGAAGCCTGCATTTCAGTTCTATTCTATACCAGATTTGCGAAAAGAATATTTTCACCACATGCCTAAGTAATAAGAAACAGTTTAAATGCTCCACATTAAAAGAAAAAAATAATTCCAGTCAAAGTTGGGGAAGGGGAGGGGGGGCAAACCCCGTATCCTGATGCCGCTGAGTATACATTTCACTCTCCGGGGGACGGTGGCCATTTATACTGATATTTCAAACCACCAAGAGATTAGGAAAGGGCAGCGTTAACACAAATACCCAACTGTTCCCCTATCAATAATTATACTATATTAAACACAAAGCCACGAAAGTGCAGCGGTAAAACGATAGCTGAATATCGCTAATGGGAACTTAACATCTTCCCCCCCGGGACCCTTCAGTCGCTTTTTCACGCCGGGGCGGACCAGCAAAGGGAAGGTCCGTT
>NW_015175509.1:17955-44249 GCF_001447785.1 Gekko japonicus | reverse complement strand
TAGGGAAAAATCTGCAATAATTAATTTTCAGGCTGTTCGGGCGCCCCACCTGCTCTTTGGAAACAAGAAGCGGCCCCCAGCCAGCTCACGTGTCTGTCTGTGACACAAGCAAGGGGCACAGGTCTCTCCTCTCCTGGTTTCTTGGACTCCTTTTCCAGTTTGGAGAGCGGAACTATTAAACTGTGGTTGAAATTTAGCGTGAAACTTATTTCAAGGGCTGTCGGAAATATCAAGAGCTGGTGTGATGTTTGGGGAGGGGCCGTGGCTCAGTGGTGGAGCTTCTAACCACCAAAATGTCTGTTCGTGAACAGCCTTGCTCAGGTCATAATAAGATGATGCATGGGAAAGAGCAGTAGAGAAAGAGATACTTTTCTCCCTTTCTCACAATACAAGAACTCGTGGGCACTCCATGAAGTTGCTGAGCGGTCGGGTTAGAACGGATAAAGGAAGTCGTTCTTCACCCAAAGAGTGATTAACGCATGGAATTCACTGCCACAGGAAGTGGTGGCGGCTACAAGCATGGACGGCTTCAACAGGGAATTAGATAAGCATATGGAGCAGAGGTCCATCAGTGGCTATTAGCCACAAGGTATAGATAGGGGCTCTGGGGCAAGTGATGCTCTGTCTTCTTGGTGCTTGGGGAGGGGGTCAACAGTGGGAGGGCTCCTAATGTCCTGGCCCCACTGGTGGACCTCCTGATGGCACCTGGTATTTTTGGCCACTGTGTGAACAGAGTGTTGGACTGCATGGGCCTTTGGCCTGATCCAACATTGGCGTCTCTTATGTTCTTATGTCTTGCAAACTGAGAGTTGTGGCTTCCTTGATTGAGTCCATCCATCTCACGCTGGGTCTTCCTCTTTTCCCGCTGCCTTTAACTTTTCCTAGCATCATTGTCTTTTCCAGTGCCTCTTGCCTTCTCATAATGTGACCAAAGTACGATAGCCTCAGTTTGGTCGGTTTAGCTTCTAAGGAGAGTTCAGGGTTGATTTGGTGTAGAATTATTATTACACCTTTGGTGTGTTTTGGATTTTCGAGGCACAGTGCCATGTCAGCATGCAGCGCTTTCCAAAAGGAAGTAAATTGGATTCTGCCTTTTCAGAGCCAGTTTGATGTAGTGGTTAGGAGCACGGGCTCTAATCTGGGAGAATCGGGTTTGATTCCCCACTTGGGTCACTTGGTGTGCTTGGGTCAGTCACAAGTTCTTTCAGAGCTGTTCTCTCAAGGGCAGTTCTCGAGAGAGCTCTCTCAGCCCCACCTACCTCACAGGCAATGTTCCCTCTAAGCTGTGGAGTCTTGTGAGCAAAAATTCCACTTTGTGAGCTACTGGCATTAAAGTTGTGAGCGAGCGATTTGGCTACTGCATAAATTAGTTTGCTCTGGAGCCATCCTTCCTGAGCTAAGACAAAAATCTGTGAGCCAGAGGCTACAAAACTGTGAGCTAGCTCACACGAACTCAGCTTAGAGGGAACACTGCTCACAGGGTGTCTGTTGTGGGGAGGGGAAGGGAAAGGAGATTGTAAGCCACTCTGAGACTCCTTCGGGTAGTGAAGGGCTGGATATAAATCCAATCTCCTCCTCCTCCTCCTCCTCCTCGTCCTCTTCTTCTTCTTCTTCTTTTCATTGTCAATTTTGGAAACTTGGTTACCACTGAGGTAGCTGTGTTGGTCTGCCGGAGAACAACTAGATTTGAGTCCAGTAGCTCCTTAGAGACCAATGCAATTTTCGGGGTATACACTTTTGAGATTCAACACTCCCTTCGTCAGATACCGGTCTTGTTGGTCTCTAAGGACTGAACTCAAATCGTTTTCAAAACTTTCGTCCTACTGGAAAATTCGGCTAAATATACATTCTCCAATCAGGTAAGGTGAGATTTGTAACTTCACAGCAGCGCTGTTTCCAGCAAGAGGAATGAGATTGATCGTGCTGCCAGTGTGATGGAATATTAAAGATCGCAAAGGTCTTTCCGAGGACTAAGAGGGAAAGTCGCCGTGCACTTAATATTTCCATGGTCCCGGAATTGCTTTGGCAAAAAAAAAAGATGGGTTTTGTGTGTGCGTGTGTTTTTTTAACAAAAATACCAGTTTATTCTGAAATCAATCTCTTTCCATTTGTAGAATTGATTGTTCCTTTGCCAAACTGTTGCATGGTGTACGTTCTAGTTCCTGCTGCTTTCAGATTTCATTGGTGGTTTTGTAACTGAGCATTGACTCTGCTGGATGCTCACTGTGAGCCTGCATACAACCATAATTACTGGAGGAGAATCACATTGGAATAGAAACAAATCCTTAACAATACACTTCTTTAAAAAGATTGTATATGATTTTCTTGCCAATAAAAGTGTTGAAAAATCTCCTTTTGGTGTAGCGGTTAGGAGCGTGAGCTCTAATCTGGGGGAACCGGGTTTGATTCCCCACTCCTCCATATGCAGCTGCTGGTGTCACCTTGGGTCAGTCACAAGTTCTTTCAAAGCTGTTCTCTCAGGAGCAGTCCTTGAAAGAGCTCTCTCAGCCCCACCTACTTCACAGGGTGTCTTCTTGTGGGGAGGGGAAGGGAAAGGAGATTGTAAGCCACTCTGAGACTCCAAGTGAAGGGCAGGGTATAAATCCAATCTCTTCTTCCTCTTCTCTTCTTTAGATCAAGGTGCCCTAGCCTCTTGCCAAAAATGCTGGCCTCTTATTTTCCCGTGGAAGTTCTCTTTGTGACAGTTTTGTCCTGCTTTTCCTCCAAAGAGTTCAGGGTTCTTTCCTCCTTCATCTTATCCTCACAGCAATCCTGCGTGTTAGGTTAGACCAAGAAGGGGTAACTGGCCTATGTGAGCTTTGTGGCAGAGTGGGGATTCGAACTCAGATCCGTATCTGACACTCTCGTATTCCCCCTCCCTGCTGTTTTCCTCCTTTTCAGAACACTACATCAGCCGCCGGCGAGAAGAACTTTGACAAAAGCCCCACCAAAACCAGGCAGCCCCGGAAAGTCGACCTGAGGGCGCGTTACTGGGCTTTCCTTTTTGACAACCTGCGGCGCGCGGTCGACGAAATCTACGTCACCTGCGAATCAGATCAGAGCGTGGTCGAATGCAAGGTACGAAGCTCTTTTTTTTTTTGCCATTGTGCTGCCTAGATGGATCGTGCTCTGTCACCATCGGCGCGCCGGAAATGAAACCACAAAATGACAATTGCTGATGTTGAGCTTTGATAAAGCACACAGTGCAGAGCATTGACCTGGATAGCTCAGGGTAGCCTGATCTGCTCAGATCTCACAAGCTAAGCAGGGTCGGCCCTGGTTAGTATTTGTATGGGAGACCACCAAGGGAGTCCAGGGTCGCTATGCAGAGGCAGGCAATGACCAACCACCTCTACTTATCTGCCCTGACCTGGCTCGCCTGATCTCGTCAGATCTCAGAAGCTAAGCCGAGTTGCCCCTGGATAATATTTGGATGGGAGACTGCCAAGGAAGTCCAGGGTTCCTACGCAGAGGCAGGCAGTGGCAAACCGCCTCTGTTTGTCTGCCCTGACCAAGGTGGCCCAGGCTAGCCCGATCTCATCAGATCTCAGAAGCTAAGCAGGGTTGACTTGATTAGTACTTGGATGAGAGACCACCTAGCAAGTCCAGGGTTGCTACGCAGAGGCAGGCAATGGCAAACCACCTCTGTTTATCTGCCCTGCCCTCGATGGCTAGCCCGCTTTTATCTGCTCTCAGAAGCTAAGAGGGTCGGCCCTGGCTAGTACTTGAATGGGAGACCACCCAGGAAGTCCAGGGTTGCTACGCAGAGGCAGGCAATGGAAAATCACTTATGTATGTCTTTTTTCCTGACCTGGATGGTCCAGACTAGCCTGATCTCATCAGATCTCCGAAGCTAAGCAGGGTCGGCCCTGGTTAGTATTTGGATGGGAGTAGAGATGTAAAATTTCCAGAAATTTTGAAGCTCGGGAAAAAACCCGTTTTTTTTCCAGTTTTTTTCAGGGGGGGAAACGGAAATTTTCAGAAAAATTGGAAAAAAAATGCTACATTAGCATTTCCTTTGTCTTTTCTAGATTGAAAGTCATAAAATATGACTATGGACATTTTTACTTGGCATGAAATTATCACAGCTAGCATTTATATATATGAAATGATTTGGAAAATATTTGAACACCTTGTCTTAAAATATTGTATTCATCATGTTAAAATAAAACGTTCCATAATCAATTTTTTTCTTTTCTTTTCTTTTTTCAATTTTTCCAATTTTTCGGAAAAAAACCAAAAAAGCTTCAGGAAAAAAACAGAAAAAACCCGTGTTTTTTTCCGAATTTTTCCAGGTTTTTTCCCGGGCCTTCACATCTCTATATGGGAGACCGCCAAGGGAGTCTAGGGTTGCTATGCAGAGGCAGGCAATGGCAAATCACCTCTGTTTATCTGCCCTGCCCTCGATGGCTTTCGTCTGCTCTCAGAAGCTAAGAGGGTTGGCCCTGGCTAGTACTTGAATGGGAGACCACTAAGGAAGTCCAGGGTTGCTATGCAGAGGCGGGCAATGGCGAACCATCTCTGCTTACCTCTTGCCTTGAAAACCCTACGGGGTCTCTGTAATTCGCTTACAACTTGATGGCAAAAGAACAGAATGAAAAACAATGGAGAGCAAACAGCTCGTGATGCTGTGGATCAACTTTGGGTAATATTAACCGTGAATCGATAGGCAGTTTTGTTCCCATTGCTGCAGTGAGCTTAATTTGCAGTAGTCTTTATTCGCTCTGTTATTTGTTTTGTGGTAAGAAGTTGTTAGCATGCGTGGGCCCCAAAGTAGAATCCAAAGAAACAGAACACAATCTCCATAATACCTTTTATTAGGCGCAATGAACCGCACATAAGAGCATGCAAAGTTTTGAATTCAGTTGAAAGCTCACCCACTGTTATGTTAGATTTGAGTTCAGGGGCGACTTAGAGACCAACAAGAGTTTCAGCTTTCGAGAGTTCCTGCTCCCGAGAGTCCAATCTAACATGGCTACGCTCTGAAATGTTCTTATGTGTGGTTTGTTGGTCCTATAAATAACAAGTATCATGAAGATGACACACGTTCTGATTAGTTTCGTAGGCATTTTTTCTTTTTGTCTTCCAGTGCTCGCTGTCTCCTGTAGGTGGCACTGTTGGGATTCGGCCCGAGCTCTCGCATTCTTTAGTTTCCTGTTTAATGTCTTAATTACGCATTGTTCCCTTCATGCAGAGATAGTTATCGCTCTTCTCATTCACTTGTCTTAGTGGCAAGCAAGGGAGATTGATGGCCCGGTGTAAACAGTGTCTGGGTGGGACGTAGTCATAAGTTGGCTCCCCCCCACGCTTCGATTTTAGATGAAAAACAGACACACCGAGTAATAGGGTTTCCCCAACGGAACTGGAAGCTGGTTTGCTTCTTTATAACAAAACCCAAAAAAACTTTGGAAATAATAATACAAACAGGTCTGGAAAAGGAGAAGGAGAAGAGTTGGATTTATACCCCATCCTTCACTCGGAGTCTCAGAGCGGCTTATAATCTCCTTCCCTTCCTCTCCCCACCACAGACACCCTGTGAGGTAGGCGGGGCTGAGAGAGCTCTGAGAGAATTACTCTTGAGAGAACAATTCTGAGAGAACTGTGACTGACCCAAGGTCACCCAACTGGCTTCATGTGGAGGAGTGGGGAATCGAACCTGGTTCTCCAGATTAGAGTCCGCCGCTCTTAACCCCTGCACCAAACTGGCTGAGGTCAGTTTTCAGAAAACAATCGAAGGATTCAGATTCCGTTTTCAGATTCGCCGTGGTTGCAGATAGGGTTTCCAACTGCCAGGTGGGGCCTGGAGATTCCATGGAATTACGGGTGATTTCCAGATTATTGAGATAGTTCCCCTGGAGAGAGTGGCTGGTGCGGGGGGCGGGCCGTGTGACATTATACCTTGCTGGAGTCCCTCCCCAAGCCCCGCCCTCTCCGGGCTTCACCCCCCAAATCTCCAGGGATTTCCCAATCCAGAGGAATCCTAGTTGCAAAGTTGCCCGATTCTGATCATGGTTCGCTAGCTGTTGCACATAAAGGAAACTGCCCCTCTGATAATGTATATTGAGTCGGCGGCCAAACAGAAAGCCCACCGGATTGCATAGGGCTGCTCCAGGTTGGGGAAGGCCTGGAGAATATGGAGGCGGAGGCTGAAGAGGGCGGGGTTTGGGGAGGGGAGGGACCTCAGCGGGTTAGAATGCCACAGAGTCCACCCTCTTAAGAGCAGCCGTTTTCTCCAGGGGAACGGATCTCTGTCATCCGGAGATCAGTGGTAGTTCTGGGAGATCTTTAGGCTCTGCCTGGAGGCTGGCAAACCAACAGATTGGCCCAAACCGCCGTATACAGTGACGGGTTTGTTTGCAGGCGAGGTTGGAAACCCAGCAGCAATTCGGGGGGTTCCAGGCTGTCTGTTGGACCAGCACAGTTTAGCGCTTTGAAACCCGATGGCCTTCTTGCTCTGGAAATTCCCCCTCCTCCCCAACTAATTTTTTTGTTTTTACGGGAACCAATATGCCTTGCAATGTAATTGGATTATGGATTTCTAAACGTTTGTGACTGGAAGGAACAGTAGTTTATTTGTACGGCGTCACCATGGATCCAAGACCTCATCCAGAATTTCAGCCATACCACCGTCGTGGGAAGGAAATGTTACGTATCCTCTTTAAGAAACAAAAAAACCCCCTTCGTTTAACAAAGAGGGGTGAGTGGCGGTTACATATGATTCCCATCATGTGGCAATGACACATGGTCCTGTCAACTACTGTTGAAACCAAAGGACACAGCCGTTTATGACGTGTCTAGACTACTGTAATGCAGCCTATGTGGAGCAGCCCTTGGCGACTACCTGGGCACTCCCGTTGGCCCCCAAATGCTTTAATTTGCCTGTTGTCAGGAGAAATCAGGAAGCATCATCTTAGACCTTTGTTCCATGAGTCTACAATTCAGGGTGTGGCCCGGTGGTTTGGGCCAAAGGTGCACTGAGGGAATATCAGTCTATTTCCTGTTCTTTTAGATCTGCCCACCAGGCCCTGTCCAAGATTTCACCTCAGCCAAGAGAAAGCTGGCAGGTCCTTCTCTGGAACTGCCGTGATGCCATGAAACCCATTCCCCTGACTCAGTGGTTGGTCTCTTGTGTTCATCCCTTTCTGGGGGATAGTGTGATCTATACCGGGGTCCAGTGTTCCCTCTAAGCTGAGTTAGTGTGAGCGAGCTCACAGTTTTTTAGCCTCCGGCTCACACATTTTTGTCCTAGCTCAAGAAGGATGGCTCCAGTGCTAATTTATGCAGTAACCAAATGGCTCACTCACAACCTTAATGCCAGTAGCTCACAAAGTAGAATTTTTGCTCACAAGACTCTACAGCTTAGAGGGAACATTGCCGGGGTCCCCAACCTTTTTTGAACCTTTTTGGCACCTTTGGAATTCTCACCCAGGGTGGTGGGCGCAGCTACAAAATGGCTGCCGCAGGAAGTGGAGCTCTGCGCACGGAGGAAGTCCCAAGTGCAAGAGAAGAAGAGGGGTTATTTTGAAGAATCCACTGAGAAATGTATTTGTTTATTTATTTGTTTATTTTTGACATTTTTACCCCACCCTCCCCGCGAGCGGACAGAGAGTACAACCGTCACTGTGGTGGCAGCTACAGCTGGAGCGGCATTACGTTAACCTGCTCAGCCAATCGGATCTCCAGTGACCAATCAGAAGCCCTGCTGGGCAAGAGCCCACCTGGCCCCACCCACTTTCTAAAACAATTGGTGGGCACCAGGAAAGGTCCCCGGGGGGGGGGGGGGTTCACCACGGTGCCTATGAGCACTGCATCGGGGACCCCGTGATCTATAACCCAGTAAAGAGAAAAAATAGAATTTTGTGAGTCTTTTCCCATTTGTAATGGTTTCTACCGATGACGTCGCTTGCTCCGTAAACTGCTTGGAGAGCTTTCAGCTGTACCGTGGTGCAGAAACGTTATCTCAGAAATCCACCACGCACAGTGATAATTGTTAGGTGAATGATGCCTTCCCGAAACGGCATATTCTACGTTTGCTCTGGCCCAAGAGAGAATGACCGTTGCGTTTGCTTTGGAATAATACCGGTTGCATGCGTGCGATTTGATGCGATGGGGTGGAGGGCAGAATATTGATCACGGTGTCGCCGGGGATAATGTTTATCGTCTTTGAAGGGGACACGGCTCTGGTGACCGTTTTGCGGTTGAAACGGCAGACAAAAGGGTTTCAGTCGAGATGCAAACAGTGGTAGTCTGTCATAAGGAGATGCGGCGGTCGCGTGTATAACCTTTCCGAGCTTTGGAAGCGGCATGGAGGGTGTCTCTCTGATGAGCTGATTTCCCTGGTTTGAAACCGAGATGTTCAGAATTGCAGCATGCGCATACTGTGTATTGCGGCTAAAGATGTAGGGCTAAATAGGTAACTCTGGGCATCTAGGCTTAAGTAACTTGTGACTTTCTCTCTTTTTTTTGGTATTTTTTATTTTTCATGTGTGTGTGCGCGCACACCTGGAAGTCATGGCGACCTCTGGTGACTGACCCCTACTGGGGGCCTGGAGGATATTCAGAGAGGTGGCTGAATAAAGCCTGCCCCCCCTCCCACCTCTGGTATTCTGAGGAGGTCTCCCTTCCCAGTACTTGCCAGAGTTGACCCTGCTTAGCTTCTGACAGCTGATGGGATCGGGCTTGCCCTGGGCTATCCAGGTCAGGGCACAGCTTGTGTCTTTCGACCACTAGACTCCAAATGAGATGGAATCTTTACTCCCCCAAATAGGACTGAGATGGTTATGAATGTCTGTTGGACTTCCAAAGTTTATGTAACCATGGCAACAAGTTTCTGGCAACTTATGATACTTATTTGGGTGGAGAATAGCCAATAAAATGCCAACCCCTCCTCCGAACAAGGTTTCACTAGTACATAAGCCACCCAAGAGATTATCGGGGTTTATTGAAAGCTGTGTCTGGACTCTTCTGGATTCTGAATTTTCTCGGTTTCAAGGGACTTGGTCTTCGCTCTCGATGCTGCTGTGCCAGCCATGTTGTGAAGATTGAAAATTGGTTGAGAAACTGAAGGTTTTTTGCCTGTGCAGAATTTTTGTGCACCAGATTGAAAGTAATTCTGCTGCAAAAGCTTCACAGCGGTTTGGAGTGTCCGTAAGTGGCACTCACAGCGATGTAATGTCAAAATTTCTCATTGATCTAAGAACATAAGAGAAGCCATGTTGGATCAGGCCAGTGGCCCATCTAGCACAACATTCTGTGTCACACAGTGGCCAAAACCCAGGTGCCATCAGGAGGTCCACCAGTGGGGCCAGAACTCCAGAAGCCCTCCCATGGTTGTCTCCCAAGCCCCAAGAATACAGAGCATCATTACCCTAGATGTAAGAAGATAAGAGAAGCCATGTTGGATCAGGCCAGTGGCCCACCCAGTCCAACACTCTGTGTCATGCAGTGGCCAGAAACCAGGTGCCAAAACTCTCAAAGCAGTTCACGGAGCAAACCAGATCTTCTTTGTACCAACATCTGAGTATTGAGTCCAGTTGGCACCTTGGTGACCGACAAGATTTCTGGAGTATAAGCTTTCAAGAGTCAAAACTCCCCTTCGTCAGATACAAGTAGGAATGGAGCTCTCTGAGTCTGTATCCCAGTTAGAAGGTGGGATATAAAGACTTGAGAATCTCCATTCCTAGTAGTATCTGATGAAGGGAGCTTTGACCTTTGAAAGCTCATACCCTGGAAAACTTTTGAAGATACGTTCAGAGGATAGCCTTGTGGATCTGCAGTAGGACAGCTAGATTCAAGTCCAGTAGCATCTTAGAACGTCTAGATTCAAGTCCGGTAGCATCTTAGAACATCTAGATTCAAGTCTGGTAGCATCTTAGAACAGCTAGATTCAAGTCTGGTAGCATCTTAGAACAGCTAGATTCAAGTCCAGTAGCATATTAGAACGTCTAGATTCAAGTCCGGTAGCATCTTAGAACGTCTAGATTCAAGTCCGGTAGCATCTTAGAACATCTAGATTCAAGTCCGGTAGCATCTTAGAACGTCTAGATTCAAGTCCGGTAGCATCTTAGAACAGCTAGATTCAAGTCTGGTAGCATCTTAGAACAGCTAGATTCAAGTCTGGTAGCATCTTAGAACGTCTAGATTCAAGTCCGGTAGCATCTTAGAACAGCTAGATTCAAATCCGGTAGCATCTTAGAACAGCTAGATTCAAGTCCGGTAGCATCTTAGAACGTCTAGATTCAAGTCCGGTAGCATCTTAGAACAGCTAGATTCAAGTCCGGTAGCATCATAGAACGTCTAGATTCAAGTCTGGTAGCATCTTAGAACATCTAGATTCAAGTCCGGTAGCATCTTAGTAGACCAACAAGATTTCTGGGGTATATAAGCTTCCGGGAGTCAAAGCTCCCTTCGTCACATATGAGTAGGAATGAATATTCCTGACTCCTTATATCTCAGTCAGAAAACAGAATGCAAAGAATGATCTCCATTCCTACCTCTGTCCGACGAAGGGAGCTTTGACTCTCGAAAGCTCCCATCCCAGAAATCTCGTTGGTCTCTAAGGTGCCCCTGGATTCGAATCCAGTTGTTCTACTGCAGACCAAACAAGGCTGCCCTCTGCCACAAATATTGTTAGTCTTTAAGGGGCTGCTGGACTCTTGCTCTTTCTGTGGCTACCCTCTGAAACTGTCTTCCTAGAAACTGTTGTCTAGAGAGAGCTTTGCGTAGAAGGTACCAGAAATCAACGTGCATATTCACTTATGTGTGGGTGATAGTGATGCAGCAGTTTTTCCTGCATGGGATTAGGTTTCTGTTCTTGCTTTGTTCCTTTGTTTAGAACACTCGAAACGGTTATTTGCAGAGGTCAAAATACAACTTTAAAGTACCCCTTCTCCCTTAAGATGCGTAACTGCAAAATAAAGCGATACCGTAAATCTAAGCACTTAAGGGTATAATCCGTCGAGGAATTCCACGCAGACAGGGCCGCTACAAAATTTCCCAGACACTGACATCGCGTTTAGGTGGTAGCCTGTGCAGAACTGCATAAATAAATATTTCAGTTTAGACACGAGAATCGAATTACTAGATACTCGGGGGACCTCGAGTTTCTCGGGACATGTGAGTCCCGTTGCCTTAAATAGGAATAATTGCGTTCAGAACCGGAGCCTGAGAAGAAAGTATGGTCTTATTCCCTTTGTTCAATTCTTGCTGGGATCTCAGAGCTGGGATGAGTGGGGAGAATATGGGCCCGGGGGCGGGGATGGGACCCCGTGAGGTTTGTTCAGTGCCCCTCCCCGGGCGGTTTTGTGCTGGTGACATCCATCCTCCTTCCCTGTGCACGCTTTCTCCCTTATCTGTTGATGTCCCTCCGGATTCCGTTTCAGAAATGCTAGGAAAGGTCACTGGGAAAATGCCAGAAGAGAAAGAGTTGGAGGGGGAGGGACAGAGAACAGGAGAAGAGGGCGCGAGGAGAGCAGCGGATCGTTTCAAAAGCGTACCACGTATTTAACGTGTTTGATTGTGTATCTAGTTCCAGCTCCTGCCAACCAAGCAGTTCGAAAGCAAGACATTGCGAGTAGATAAATAGGTACCCCTTCGGTGGGAAGGGAACAGCGTTCCGTGCGCCTTGGTGTTCAGTCATGCCGGCCACATGACCACGGAAACGTCTTCGGACAGCGCTGGCTCTTCGGCTTTGAAACGGACATGAGCACCGCACCCCTAGAGTCGGACTCGACTGGCTTTCGAGCAAGGGAAACCTTTGCCTTTACCTATTGTGTATCTTGCTTTTATGTTCAACTCATGCGTGAGCTATATTCTCAAGATGCTAATTAAAAAAAAAAAAAAGAACAGTGGATCTGCAACTTGGTACAGAGGAAACTCCTGTGGGCGGAGCCTAGGAATAATCATGTGCCGGATTAGCACCTGAAATGTATGGCCTCGTTTCCTCTTTTTCTTTTTTCTTTTTTTTTCCTTTTTTTTCTTCTTTTTTTGCTGTTTGGGGAGAGTTTTCAACACAGGGGGACGCCCCCGAATTGGAACCGTTAAGCTGCGGTCTGACGCAGCTCGGTCCTTTCGAGCACCTTGTTCTCTTACATGGGTAAATCGGACCTTTAATATCCAAGGTATAGATGGGTAAAGGTAAAGGCTTCCCTTGCTCGAGAGTCAGTCGAATCCGACTCTAGGGGGCGGTGCTCATCTCCCCCTCTATTCCCACTCTAGTGAGCAGCTCTTGAACTCGTCCCAACGAAATCTAGACCTCTTTGGCGGTGGGGGAGTGTTATTGAACTCTAATTGTATTCTCAGAGACTTGGGCTCTTATCTGTCCTGTGTGCGGGTGTGTATAAAGTGGCGGCAGTGACCCTGAAGAGTTTTCAAGGCAAGAGGTGTTCAGAAAATGTTTTGTCTGGTTCCGTGTAGCCTCCTTGGACTTGCTAGGCGGTCTCCCATCCAAGTACCGACCAGGGCCAACCCTGCTTAGCTTCCAAAATCCAACGAGATCGGGCTAGCCTAGGGCTTAACTCTCTTAAAGGTAAAGGTAAAGGTCCCCTTGCTCGAAAGCCAGTCGAGTCCGACTCTAGGGTTGCGGTGCTCATCTCCGTTTCCAAGCCGAAGATCCAGCGCTGTCCGAAGATGTTTCCGTGGTCATGTGGCCGGCGTGACTAGACGCCGAGGCGCACGGAACGCTGTTCCCTTCCCACCGAAGTGGTACCTATTTACCTACTTGCAATTTCTTGCTTTGGAACTGCTAGGTTGGCAGGACCCGGGACCAGAGGCGGGAGCGTCATATGGGAAGCAGGCAGATCTATTTATTTATTTATTTATTCATTCATTCCACTTTTACCCCGCCCTCCCCGCAAGCGGGCTCAGGGCGGCCTCCAAAACTGACAAGCGGTATTCAAACACAATAAAACATAAATACAACGCATCAGTTAAAAACACAAACAATCCATATGAAACATTCATTAGATGGCGATAAAACTAAAGTGCAGTTTAAAGACACATTCAACGGTGCCCCCACGTTAGGTCGTATTGGATCGCAGTTCACACAGGGAGCTGCTGGTACGCCATCTCTTCTATCGGAACGCCTGCCTGAAAAGTTCTAAAGCTCTTCAATGGCCAGCTGACAAGTTCTTTTCCCCCTCTTCCCCAATCCTCTGCTCTCTTCTTGAAGAATCAGTCTAGGAGGCCCTTGACCTTGACAAGGAGTTTGCGTTTTTGCCGTGGCCCTGACCACAGTGCCGAAAACGTTCTCTCCCATAAAGGTTCCCTTTTTTGTGTGTCATTGCCTTCTCAAGTGGTACGCCGATCCCCCCCCCCTTTCCTGTTTTCCCCACCGCTCCGGCTCCGTAGGGCATATCTGCCGCGCTGAGGACAGTAGGGGAACCAGAGAGCCGTATTGATGGCCGAGACCCCGCGGGCCCGGCGCTCCGGTATTGTGTGTCAGGACGACAAAGGGATGGCGCCAACCCTCCTGCTGTGTGCGCCAGTAACGAGAATTAATTACAAACCAATCGAATCCGTTGCAGCCAATTGGTAAACTAATTGGTAATTTTAGCTGTACATCTATATGTCGTTATCTGGATGCCTGTAACGACGCCTTGAGAGCCCCTTTTGTTCGGCTGCCTCCCGCCTGGACGAAATGGCCTTCCTAGCTTTAGGGGGAAAGATGTGCATCAGTGGGTATGGGGGCCGCTCCGACTGCTTGTCTTGTTTGTATTCCCTTGTTCGTAAAACAGGTCTTGGATTTCAGCGGCACGGCAGGGCTCTGATAAATTTCGGATAACGGCGGAGCGGAGCATTCCTTAAAATAGGTTCTGGGAAGCAGCAAAAACGGAATTTCCGTGTGGCGACCGGCCCCTGGAAATATAACTCGTGTTTTCAGGCAGGCTGAATTTTGTAAGAGGGGATAGATCGAGAGGTTTGAGATTTTGCAAAAAACACAAGAAAAAGGAGTCTCGATTTCTGTGTATTTATGATTCTGTGTCAGCCAATGTTCCCTCTAAGCTATGGAGTCTTATGAGCAAAAATTCTACCTTGTGAGCTGCTGGCATTAAAGTTATGAGCCAGCGATTTGGCTACTGCATAACTTAGTTTGCTCTGGAGCCAATCCTTCCTGAGCGAAGACAAAAATGTGTGGTAAAGGTAAAGGTTCCCTTGCTCGAAAGCCAGTCGAATCCGACTCTAGGGTTGCGGTGCTCATCTCCGTTTCCAAGCCGAAGAGCTAGCGCTGTCCGAAGACGTTTCCGTGGTCATGTGGCCGGCATGACTAAACACCAAGGCGCACGGAACCCTGTTACCTTCCCACCGAAGTGGTACCTACTTATCTACTTGCAATTTCTTGCTTTAGAACGGCTAGGTTGGCAGGAGCTGGAACTAGAGACGAGAGCTCACTCCGTCATGCAGCATACTCGGGTCTCGAACTGCTGAACTAGCGACCAGCCACAGCCTGCAGTTCAGCGTCTTAACCACTTGAGCCACTGCAGCTCCTTTTAAAAAAAAATATGTGAGCCAGAGGCTAAAAAACTGTGAGCTAGCTCACACTAACTCAGCTTAGAGGGAACACTGGTGTCTGCCATCTGAGACATCTCTGCACTTAGCTAGGAGCTACCCGTTTGCATGAACTCTCTGGAAGACCCTGAGCAAACCGTAGAGCAGGGGTCCCCAACTTTTTTGAGCCTGTGGGCACCTTTAGATTCTGATACAGTGTGGCGGGCGCTGCCGCACAGTGGCTGTCACAAAATGGCTGCTGCGGGAGGTGGAGCTGCCACAGAATGGCCGCTGCAACTTACCTTTAGTCGCACAGTGAATATCTTTGCGCTGTGGTGGCAACTACTACCAGCGCATTTTTTTTAAAAAAAATCTGCACATCCAATCAAATCTGCAGTGTTCATTTAACATCCTGGCTGGGAGAAAGTCCCAGGACAAACTGTGCAGAAGGACACTAAGAATAGAAGAGTAATAAAACAATTTACTGATGAGTAACAACAACTGATAGTACTAGCTGAAAATACTGGTAGTACTAGCTGAAAAGTAGTATTTACAAAATCCAACAGGTAAATCCACAAAGTTTTTAACAATCCAACAGGTAAGTCTACAATATTTCAATAATACAGTAAGTATGTCTACAATGGAACAAGTAATAATGGACTTACCTGTGGGATTTTTGTAAACACTGCATATGTAGAATTATTAATCGGTCCATTGTAGACATACGTGTTGCATTATTGAAATATTGTAGACTTACCTGTTAGTTGAAAATTTGCATGTAGGTTTATTGACTTACCTGTGGGACTTTTGTAAACACTGCATGTGTAGAATTATTACTCGGTCCATTGTAGACACACCTGTTACTGAAATATTGTAGACTTACCTGTTGGATGGTTAAAAACTTTGTGGATTTACCTGTTGGATTTTTGTAAATACTATATATGTAGTATTTTCAGCTCGAACTACCAGTAGTTGTTAAGGTAAAGGTAAAGGTCCCCTTGCTCGAAAGCCAGTTGAGTCCGACTCTAGGGTTGCGGTGCTCATCTCCGTTTCAAAGCCAAAGAGCCAGCACTGTCCGAAGACGTTTCCGTGGTCATGTGGCCGGCATGACTAAACACCAAGGCGCACGGAACGCTGTTACCTTCCCACCGAAGTGGTACCTATTTATCTACTTGCAATTTCTTGCTTTCGAACTGCTAGGTTGGCAGGAGCTGGAACTAGAGACGGAAGCTCACTCCGTCTTGCGGCACCCGGGTCTCGAACTGCTGAACTACCGACCTTCCATAGTCTGCAGTTCAGCGTCTTAACCACTTGAGCCACCGCAGCTCCTTACCAGTAGTTGTTACTCATCAGTAAATTGTTTTATTATTTTGCTCTCTTCTTAGCGTCCGTCTGCACAGTTTGTCTTGTTGCTTATCATGGGAGAAAGTCCAACCTTGCCCTGCCCACTTTCTAAAAACATTAGCGGGCACCAGGAAAAGTGTTCGCAGGCATCCTGCCACTCTCGGACACCGTGTTGGGGGACAGCTACCCGTGGGCCATGTTCAGTCATCGCAAAAAAAACCCCAACCCTTTGTTGGTTTGTTTCTGATGAGACCAAAGTCCCCAGGGTTCTTGCTTTTCGCCTGAACTTTCTCCCTCCTTTCACACACGGTTGAAATTGCAAACCAGGAAAATCTTCAGTAAACTAAATTATTGTGACGGCTGACTCAGGAGGATTAATAAATCATGACTCCTTCCTTGCTTACGGTCTGGGATTCTGAACTTTGGTTTTAAATCTTGGTTTGTTAGCAAGAAACAAACCACAAGGTCCTGACGCAGACATCACATGCTGCCACTTATTGAAGGCCTCCTGGTTTTGCAATTCCGGCACCGGGTGTGCGGGGTAGTATGTGAGTTTGGCTTGTTCCTGTTGCTGGCACACCGAACTTTGTAATGCCTGCAACGTGGCCTTAGTCTGATACAATCGAATAACGAAATAACGACCTTTCTTTAGTTCAACTTGGGTTTGGGGACCAGCTGCCTCCTTGAGAGGATTCTGCAGCAGTGTCTCCTGCCTGAAAGCGGCGTGCGTTCTTGCTGAATCGCAGTGCTGCGAAGAAGAAGAAGAGAAGAGATTGGGTTTATCCCCGCCCTTCACTACCCAAAGGTGTCTCAGAGCGGCTTACAAACTCCTCTCCCTTCCCCTCCCCACAACAGACACCCTGTGAGGTGGGTGGGGCTGAGAGAGCTCTGACAGAAACTGCTCTTTTTCAAGGACAGCTGTGCCAGAGCTTGTGACTGACCCAAGGTCACATCAGCAGGTGCAAGTGGAGGAGTGGGGAATCAAACCCGGTTCTCCCAGATTAGAGTCGCGCACTTAACCACGACACCAAACTGGCTCCATACAGCGAAGCTGTTGTCAAAGTGGCTTGACATCAGTCATGCCTGCGCGAATAGTTCTGCTGTAAAGCACAGTTGGAAGATGCAGCAAGGTGCATATTTATTTATTTATTTATTTATTTATTTATTGGATTTGTATTCCGCTCTCCCCGAACAAGCTCAGTGTGGATCACAACAAATCGAGTCAAAGACTCGTTACAATAAAATCACATTAAAATCATAAAAACAATAAAATTGGTAGCAGCCATATATAGATCTTTTGGGGCCACAAGGTGGAATCAGATGGGCCCTTTCGGCAGGTTGGGAACTAAAGCAGGGAGGCCGACGGAGATGGACGCCCGCCCCCTCAGCTGAAAGCCTGGTGGAACAGCTCTGTTCCGTAGGCCCCGTGGAACGATAAAAGGTCCCGCAGGGCCCTGATCTCCAGTGGGAGCTGATTCCACCAGGCCGGAGCCAGGGCAGAAAAAGCCCTGGCCCTGGTCAAGGCTAAACAGACGTCCTTTGGGCCAGGGGTAACCAGCAGATGTTGGTCCTGTGAACTTCCCATCCCAGCAATTAAATTTATCCTCAACAATAACTGAACAATAAGCATAATAGTGGACACATGTGAACAGACGTTGTTACCTTATACCAGGGGCGTAAACTGTGGGGGGCAGTGGGGCTCGATCTCCCCCTGGTCAGGCTCTCTAGGATTTCTCAGCAGGAGCAGTGCCCCGCCCTCCACTGCCAAGGCAGTGTTCCGAGCAGGGGTCATTTCGTAGAAAAAGAGGTGCAGGAGCTCATTGGCATAACTCATTAGCATAACTTATTTGCATATGCCACACACCCTGACATCACCGGACGTGTGTCAGAAGGCAACACCCACCACTCAGGCTCCACTAAACTGCTCTTTTGGATTGCCAGCTATTGGGGGGGGGGGGAGAACGTGCAGATCTGTCCTCACAGAGGAGGGAGAGCTTGTACCTGAATAAAACTTGGTCTTAAAGGTGCCATTGGACTGTTTTGGACTGGGGGGCTCTGCAACTTACCTGGCTGCTTCTTGCTCTGACTGAGGGCTGCTGGGAGCAGGGGGCGGGGCTTGTTGCATGTGCCCGCCCCCTGGGCTCTTTACTGCCGGCGCTCCTGCAGGGAATGACCCCTGATTCTGAGTATCCAGTATGTGAGTTGTGCAGTTGTTAAGAATGTTGGTGTAAGATTGGGGAGACCATAGTTCAAATTCCTACTTAGCCACGAAGCACAGTATGTCATCATGGTCTAGACATAACGCTCAACATAACTTGTGAGGAAAAGAGAGAGGGGGAGGGAGTGTTTCCTTTAATGCACGGATGAAATATTTACTCAAATCGCCCCGGTGAAGGAGTTGATGACATCTTTCCTCTCGTCTTACAGAGTTCTCATTGTTGTTTTTTTGACAAAGATTCAGAATATTACGAGTGAATTTTTTCCCCCAAACCACAGGATTAATTGTTGAGGGCATATGGTTTTTCGAAATATAAATCCTTTATGAAATCATTTCATGTAGATAACGAAGTATGGGCCCGGACCAGGTTCAGCCCTGTCCCCTCCCGCCCCAGGAAATTCAGAAGTTTGTGCTCTTTCCTTATACTGGTCCATTGAGGTCAGTCTTGTCTACTCAGACTGTCAGCAGCTCTCCAGGGTCTCAGGCTGAGGTCTTCTCCATCACCTACTTGAAGCATGGATGGCTTCAAGAGGGAATTAGATAAAAATATGGAGCAGAGGTCCATCAGTGGCTATTAACCACAAGGTATAGATAGGAACTCTCGGTCTGGGACGAGTGATGCTCTGTATTCTTGGTGCTGGGTGGGGCAAGAGTGGGAGGGCTTCTAGTGTCCTGGCCCCACTGATGGACCTTCTGACGGCCCCTGGTATTTTTGGCCATTATGTGACAGAGTGTTGGACTGGATGTTCTATTGGCCTGATCCAACATTGGCTTCTCTTTATGTTATTAAGAGCAGAGGTCCATCAGTGGCTATTAGCC
This sequence comes from Gekko japonicus, assembly GCF_001447785.1. NCBI lineage: Eukaryota > Metazoa > Chordata > Lepidosauria > Squamata > Gekkonidae > Gekko > Gekko japonicus. The sequence continues at coordinate 25,384 of NW_015175509.1, read as the reverse complement.
ACAAGGTATAGATAGGAACTCTCGGTCTGGGGCAAGGGATTCTCTGTATTCTTGGTGCTTGGGGGAGTCAACAGTGGGAGGGCTCCTAGTGTCCTGGCCCCGCTGCTGGACCTCCTGATGGCCCCTGGTATTTTTGGCCACTGTGTGACAGAGTGTTGGACTGGATGGGCCATTGTCCTGATCCAACATTGGCTTTTCTTATGTTTTTTATGTACTGCTTGGTCCTTTCAACTGGAGATACCAGGGATTGAACCTGGGACCTTCTGCATGACAAAGCAGATGCTCTACCACTGAGCCACGACCCCTACCCAAGTGGGTCTTGGGGATAGAGAGAGTTCTTCTGGGGGGGGGGGGAGCTGCCTCTGATACTGCAAAGGACAGGAGATTACAGCAACGTATTCCAAGAGGTTTTAGATTGTCCTTTTTCTGAGCCTCCGAAGTATCTCCCGAGGGCTGCAGTTTACCAAATCTCTGCAGAGCATCAGGAGTTGCACACTGGGGAGACGGAAGGTGCATCACATTTGGAAATTGTCTCGCAGAAGGTCGTGATTAAAGGAAATCCCTGTTGCCTTTGAAGTCCTAGTAACAAGGAATAGCTATTAGCATGAGCGCGTGTGAAATACCCGATGTCCCGGAGTCGTCATAAAACGAACGTCGCCTGCAACTAATGCTAACGTTTCAATAGTGCATTGTGTATGGGCCGTCATCCCTTTTGCCTTGTGGAAAGCAGCCTTGGGCCGTATTTATTTGGATTGTAAACGGGGTGGGGGAAAGACTGTGAGGTCAGAAAAAAGGGGGAAAGAGCGCTCATTTTATTTGGTTAGCGGTTTCCGCGACTGGAATTACAGCGTCTTTGGGTCTGTGCGTGATTGGGCACAGCTTTTGATCCCACTGTTTCTGCAGGGGGGTGGGGAACATCTGGGCCGGCCAGATATTAAGACTGTTGGAATTAGCATAATTCTGATGGCTCCTTATTTGCTCATTGCTCGTGATTGAAATGACAGTCTTCGGACGGAACTTTTTCTGTGCACGCTGTGCGCCCATCGCCGACCTTCTAGCCGTAAAATGAATTGTGCAAATAGAATTGTGTGGTTGTTATAGATTCCCCCTCCCCCCTTTTGGTGCCAGCTTGGTGTAGTGGCTAAGTGTGAGGACTCTAATCTGGGAGAACCGGGTTTGATTCCCCACTCCTCCACCTGCACCTGCTGGATGACCTTGGGCAAGCCATAGTTCTGTCAGAGGTGTTCTCTCAAGGGCAGTTCTCGAAAGAGCTCTCTCAGCCCCACCCACCTCACAGGGTGTCTGTTGTGGGGAGGGGAAGGGAAAGGAGTTTGTAAGCCGCTCTGAGACTCCGAGTGAAGGGCGGGGTATAAATCCAATCTTCTCCTCCTCTTCTTCTTCTCTCGCCTTCTGTGTGTATGGCTGCCGCTTCCCCTGTTCACTTCTCCCGGGTGATACCTGTTCTTCCAGGATTGGGGTTGGCCCAATCCTGTTGTCCTAGCTTGTGAGCAAGGCCAGGGCTGCTGCCAGTGTAATAATAATTATCATATGGCATTGTGTGTAGAATAGCCAGGAGATCCTAAGATTGTCTGGCAGCCGCAAGTTCTATCTCTTGGTTTAATCACCACTAGGCGGCGAGTTAGACTTGTTTTTAGGGGCAGAGAGAGCCCTGAAAGAACTGTGATTTGCCCAAGGTCGCCCAGCTGGCTTCATGTGGAGGAGTGGGGAATCGAACCCGGTTCTCCAGATTAGAGTCCACTGTTCTTAACCACTAACCCAACCGTGTCTGGGTGCCTTTCCCTGCCCGTGTACTTGCAAGCCCTCTGCACCCCGTGCATTGATGGAGAAGTGCGTGCAGGTGGCACACAGAGGCAGCACTCCTGGTAGCCAGAGGAGCCAGATGCTCCAGCTGCAATTACTACCCGTGCTGCAGTTAACATGTATCTAAGCTGTTCGTGTATAGTCCTGTCTGCGTTCACCGGTAGAATTCCTAGTATCATCGTCTCTGGCAACCTGAACATTCTTGAGGGCCTTTTGTTGTCGTTCAGTCACACAGTCGAGTGCGACTCTTCACGACCCCACGGATCACCTCACACCAGGGCCTCCTGTCTTCCCTCGTGCTCCGGAGTTTGCTTAATTTCACATTCGTTGCATCGCTAACACTGTCTAGCCATCTCATCCTTTGCCGTCCCCGTCTTCTTTGACCTTCAATCTTTCCCGGCATCAGGGTCCTCTCCAGTGAGGGCTCCCTTCTCATTCGGTGGCCAAAGTATTTGAGCTTCAGCTTCAGTCTCTGGCCTTCCAGGGAACAGTCAGGGTTGATTTCTTTGAGGATTGACTGATTTGATCTCCTGGCAGTCCAGGGGACTCTCAAGGGCCTTTAGAGTTACTTATTTCGCTTTTCCGTTACAGCCGTTTTGGGGCCTGTTCATATGATAAGCTGCAGTGGCTCAAGTGGTTAAGACACTGAACTGTAAGCTGTGGAAGGTCGGTAGTTCAGCAGTTCGAGACCCAAGTGTGCCGCATGACGGAGTGAGCTCCCGTCTCTAGTTCCAGCTCCTGCCAACCTAGCAGTTCGAAAGCAACAAATTGCAAGTAGATAAATAGGTACCACTTCAGTGGGAAGGTAACAGCATTCCGTGCGCCTTGGTGTTTAGTCATGCCGGCCACATGACCACGGAAACGTCTTCGGACAGCGCTGACTCTTCGGCTTGGAAACGGAGATGAGCACCGCAACCCTAGAGTCGGATTCGACTGGCTTTCGAGCAAGGGAAACCTTTCCCTTGCAGTTGATAAACTTTCCGTTTGTTTGTTTCCTAGGAGGTGCTGATGATGCTAGACAACTACGTCAGGGATTTCAAGGCGCTGATTGATTGGATACAGCTACAGGAAAAGCTTGAGAAGACGGATGCCCAAAGCAGGTAATCAGGAGTGTGTTTCCATCTGCTGTGTCCCTTTTCTGCCTGATCAACAGACATCAGAATGCCTTTCCTTCTGTGCCATTTGTGAAAGTAACAAAAAAACTATTTTCAGACAACATGGGCTGAGTATGTGGGGGAAGGACAAGATTGGGCTTTGTCCATGACTTACAGAAAATTCATTTGAAGGCATGCATACAGGTTCACCGTAAGTCGAATGTGACCTGATGGCGCTTAACATACATGTACAGTGTACATTGGTACGGCTCTCTGAGTTAGAAGGACAGACACCTGTCTGTATAGGTGCTCTCTGTGTATCTATTAAAGAATGTGCATCAGTTGTGGGCGGCTACAACTACTGCCATTTTGGTGTAGCGATTAGGAACGCAGACTCTAATTTGGGGAGAACCGGGTTTGATTTTCCACTCCTCCACGTGCAGCTGTTGGTGTGACATTGGTCAGTCACAAGTTCTCTCGGAGCTATTCTCTCAAGGGCAGTTCTCGAAAGAGCTCTCTGAGCCCCACCTACCTCACAGGGTGTCTATTTTGGGGAAGGTAAGGGAAAGGAGATTGTAAGCCACTCTGAGACTCCTTCGGGTAGTGAAGGGCGGGGTATAAATCCAATCTCTTGTTCTTCTTCTTTTTATATATCCTTGTCTGTCCACGTCTAACTTCTGAAACGAGCCTTAGTATTGCATTGTTGTGTTTCCTGACACTCTGTTTCAAGTGAGCGTCACCAGATATGAGAACTGGGCACCCAATTGGTGTATAAATTTGTGGGTATTTGCTTCCAAATCCTCGTGCCTTAATTAAAATCTTCAAGGTGCCACAGAACTCTGTTGGGAGGGGTTTTTTATTGCTGTGGACTAAACAGTTCCAAATTTTGTTTCAATAATGCTGTTTTGATATTTCCAAAATAAGTTCAATAACATTGGTTTCTCTTTTGTCCGGACAAAACTGGACAAATAAAATCTTTCTTCAAAAGCCAACTTTTCCTCCCATTCTGTTTGTTAACGTTCAAGTTGTTAATTTTTTTTTTTTGTATGTGGTGTCCCCAATCCCATGATTCAGCTCTTGGGACTCATGATAGCTCAATAGACGCTTCCAGTTTAGGGGGAGATGATTGTTTTATGCCCAATGGGGCATGGCGGAGTATCGTGTGGCTCGTAGGGACAGAAAGCTTCGATCGGCTGGAAGTCACCCGGTGGGGCCTTCCTTATGTTGTCTGCTTTACATGATCCACCAGTGCTTCCACCCACCTTGGTTCCTGGAATGGCAGGGAGGGTGGGGGTATGCATTGGATAAATAATAAATAAATGTTCCACATAAATCAAATGTAAATAAATCACAAATGTCAGCGAAGTGGGGGGCGACGCGTTGTTTCGCTATCATTGCTTAGTATTTTATGTTGAATTTGCAGACCGACTTCCCTGGCCTGGGAAGTAAAGAAGATGTCTCCGGGACGCCACGTAATTCCAAGCCCGTCCACAGACCGAATAAACGTAACGTCCAATGCTCGCAGGAGTCTAAATTTTGGGTAAGGAAAGCTAGACCATCCTTTCTTATTTTAACAGGGTTAAATCGAGCTTTTTCAGAAAGGTCAGAATGGTTGTTAAGGTTCAATAATCCAAAATCCCGGTTTGTATTACATCTTAACGAACGCAACATGCAGCAGTTAGGCCTTTTTGAAATATATAAGAAGCGCTGTAAAAAAAAACAGGCCGCTATTTAATCCATCGGGCGGTCAAATACGCCGCACTCTTAGTGCAGTTCGGTGACTTGAACATAAAAAATGGATTAATACGTGTCGTGTGACCTGTTTAACAGGGTTGGGGGTTAGAAGGATTAAACTGTTTCTCCACCTTGTGCTATGGCCCTGATCTGAATCGGGCTCCTGTGCACCTGCTTTATGCCCGTGAAGAACATACAGATCGTTTCAGAGGGTACCCGTGTTGATCTGCAGTAGAACAGCTTGGTTTGAGTCCAGGAGCTTAGAGACCAATGAGATTTTTGGGGTAGGAGCGTTTGAGAACCAAAGTCTCTTTCATCAGCTGACAAAGTGAACTTGGACTAGGGGTGGGCTGATAGAGATGTAAATTTCCGGAAATTTTGAAGCTCGGGAAAAAAAACCGTTTTTTTTCCGGGGGAAAACGGAAATTTTCGGACAAATTGAAAAAAATGCTACATTAGCATTTCTTTTGTCTTTTCTAGATTGAAAGTCATTCTTTTACTTTAGGAACATAAAATATGACTATGGACATTTTTACTTGGCATGAAATTATCACAACTAGCATATTAAAAATATAGTGTATCCAAACAATTATTACAAACAGAATACCCACCCACATGCAAAAACAAAACTGAAACTTTTTAATTTTCTTCTGACAATCACACCTCCTAAAGGAAGAAATGCATCTTGTTCTTGCATTGGAGAGTTCAGTTTGTAACCTAGGACTTGCTTGTCCTCAGTGCACAGAAATTAGATCAATCTGATACCATATATATATGAACACCTTGTTTTAAAATATTTTATTAATCATGTTAAAATAAAAAGTTCCATAATCAATTTTCTTTTTCTTTTCTTTTTTCAATTTTTTCAATTTTTTGGAAAAAAACAAAAAGGCTTCAGGAAAAAAACGGGGGGGGGGGAACGTTTTTTTTCTGAATTTTTTTGGTTTTTTTCCGGGCCTTCACATTTCTAGGTGGGCATGAACCTCGTCATGAACCGAATTTCCTGATGAACATTGCTGGTTCGTGATTCGCGAACTGGAGGTTCGTGCCCATCCTTATCCATGACCCTCCCACAACCCACCACATGGTTTGGGAGGTTCGTGGGGTTCATAGTGGGAAGTGGGGGGGGGAGCGAGAGAGATCGCTGAAGTGGCTTGCATCCATTTCGGCCGAGCAGCAGGACTGGTGCGCCCGTCAACTGTGAGGCTGAAATAGGTGCAAGCCATTTCAGGGATCCCTTTCGCTCCCTCCCCTGCTTCAAAGCGTTCCCTCTAAATGGCCTTTGCAAGTTGCACGCAAGCGAAGTCCAAGCGGCGGGTTCACCCAGAACTGGTGGACGTGCTTCTTGGACTTCACTCACACGCGGTGCCTGCTTGCAAAAGCCATTTAAAGGGAACGTTCCCTTTAAATGGCTTTTGCAAGCTCTTCCCCCTGTTCCATTCTGCTGGCCTCGGGGACCTCCCCTCCACAGAAAGGAGGGAGAAACCTCATGAACCAAACTGCTTCGGTAAACAGGGAGGTTTGTGAAGGTTCGTGGCTCGTGTGACTTCATGAATCGGGACAAACCTCCATTTCCCCAGTTCATCCCCATCCCTAGCTTTGACGCTTGAAAGTTCATACCCCCAAAATCTTGTTGGTCTCTTAAGGTTAGTGCTGGGCACGAGTCTAGCTATACAGAAGATTCGGTCACGAATCTTCCAGCTCAGATGTTGGTTTTAAGCTTTTACGGGCTGTGTTTTGGCACCCCCCTGTAACTTTTAGCTTTTGTTGCGAAACAGGGAATCTTGTGAAAAAGTGGCAATATTTATTGGAATTACAGGAGTCCGTGTGAGTCCAGCAAACCTCAGAAATGAAGTTTGCCACGGTGCCAGGTCTCTCTCTGTGCAAGCTTACTCCATGCGGCTCTCTAGTTCTCGACAGCTGAATCAAATCGGCTGGCCACAGAGGGCAGAACCTTATTGGTCCAGGTCTTAATGTCGATGACATTGAGTTGTGCATTCATTGTTAATGTGGTGGTTTGGGGTGATGCTGTCTCTTCGTCTAAGCTGGACGACAGAGAGAGAAAGTAAGAACCTGAAGGAGGTATCAACATGGCGGTTTCCCTCCCCCTTCCTTAGGGCTCCTTCTGCAGCGGTGACTTCGAATCGTCTGGCTCCATCGGGTGTCAGCTGGGCCGACAAAGTGAAGGCGAACCACACGGCGGCGGCCCCCGCGAGACAGCGACGCGTGGCGCCCCCCCCCGCCTCAGAGACAGCAGCGAGGCAAACATCTGTGCCCACCCCAGTGCCAAAGCCTTCGCGGAGACACGGTAAGTATCCGGTCACCTAGAACCGTGCTGGAAAACCTGCCAGTTGAAAAACAGGATGCAGAAGGAGCAAGACCGTGGCCGGTGGAAACCTTAATGCTTCTTTGGGTTGAGAGCGAGTGTTCTAATCGAGCCATGGGGGGGGGGAATCCGTTCTACGTTTTACCCTTGAAATGTATTTATGGGAGCTGCAGTGGCTCAAGTGGTTAAGACGCTGAACTGCAAGCTGTGGAAGGTCGGTAGTTCAGCAGTTCAAGACCCGAGTTGCCGCATGACGGAGTGAGCTCCGGTCTCTAGTTCCAGCTCCTGCCAACCTAGCAGTTCGATTTCGGTGGGAAGGTCACAGCGTTCCGTGCGCCTTGGTGTTTAGTCATGCCGGCCACATGACCACGGAAACATCTTCGGACAGCGCTGGCTCTTCGGCTTTGAAATGGAGATGAGCACCGCAACCCTAGAGTCGGATTCGACTGGCTTT
>NW_015175509.1:17559-17660 GCF_001447785.1 Gekko japonicus | reverse complement strand
TTGATCCACGTTCCCCGCTGTGTCCTCCAAGCAATTCTGCACGAAAATCGAATCCAACCTTCTTTTTAATCCTGGTTTCCCCCTCCCCATTCTGCACTAAA
>NW_015175509.1:2739-16126 GCF_001447785.1 Gekko japonicus | reverse complement strand
TTGTGAGGAAGGGGAAGGGAAAGGAGATTGTAAACTATTCTGTGAGTGAAGGGTGGGGTATAAATCCAATCTCTTCTTCCCCTTTTGATCAATAGAAAGTAAATGAAGGCCTGACCTGGACAGCCCCAGGGTAGCTTGATCTCATCAGATCTTGGAATTTATTTATTTATTGGCTCTATACCCCGCTAAGCAGGGTCGGCCCTGGCTAGAATTTGGATGGGAGACTTCCAAGGAATACCAGGGTCGGGCAATGGCAAACCACCTCTGAACGTCTGTTGCCTTGAACACCCTGCGGGGTCGCCATAAGCCGGCTGTGACCCGACAGCGAAATTTTAAAAAATGCCTCCTCTTCGGAATCCTGCTCGAGATGGCTTACAATTGCAACACAACCCATTTAAAAGAGTGGTTAACACGTGGAATTCATGGCCACAGGAGGTGGTGGCGGCTACAAGCACGGACGGCTTCAAGAGGGAATTGGATAAACCTATGGAGCGGCGGTCCATCAGTGGCTATTAGCCACAAGGTCTAGATAGGAACTCTCAGGCTGGGGCAAGTGATGCTCTTGGTGCTTGGGGGGGGGGCAACAGCCTGAAGTTGACGCCTATGCTGGCCCCACTGGTAGACCTCCTGATGGCACCGGGTATTTTTGGCCAGTGTGTGACAGAGTGTTGGACTGGATGGGCCACTGGCCTGATCCAACATTGGCTTCTCTTATGTTCTTAAGAGCAGAGCTTTTGCAAGTATTATTCTATGCTGTGGTGGTTGTTGTTGCTGGTTTTTTTGTATATGGGTTTGCAAGGGTTACATGCCAATAAAGGTAACTGGACTTGGGAGTAAGAGCAGAGGTCCATCAGTGGCTATTAGCCACAAGGTATAGATGGGAACTCTCAGGCTGGGGCAAGTGATGCTCTTGGTGCTTGGGGAGGGGGGCAACAGTGGGAGGGCTTCTGGTGTCCTGGCCCCACTGCTGGACCTCCTGATGGCATCTGGTATTTTTGGCCACTGTGTGACAGAGTGTTGGACTGGATGGGCCACTGGCCTGATCCAACACTGGCTTCTCTTATGTTCTTATGTTCTTAAAAACAAGCCGTTAAAATTATCCATTGGACATAAGCAGCATAAAAAACTATCCATAAAGCAGTAGTGGACGTTTTAAGAAGCTGGTAAGAGAAACCCTCTCGTTAAAAGCCTTAGAAAAGCGGGTAGTTAAAAGCCTGAGTAAAATGGCGGGGTTTGGCCCAGTGGCTAAAAGAAAAAGGTAAGTCCCAAGCAAGCCTCCAGGGGGAGGACACTCCAGAGGTGTGGTGCCACCACAGAAAATGCCCCGTCACCTCTGAAGGCGGGGCACAGAGAACAAGGCTTGAGAGGCGGAGCTTAACTGGCAGGCTGGTTAACACGGGGAGGAGACTCCGCATCCAAACTTGCACCGTAAGATCTTTTTGCTTGAATAATCTGTAATAGGGGGCAAGTGATGCTCTTGGTGCTTGGGGAGGGGGGCAACAGTGGGAGGGCTTCTGGTGTCCTGGCCCCACTGCTGGACCTCCTGATGGCATCTGGTATTTTTGGCCACTGTGTGACAGAGTGTTGGACTGGATGGGCCACTGGCCTGATCCAACACTGGCTTCTCTTATGTTCTTATGTTCTTTAAAACAAGCCGTTAAAATTATCCATTGGACATAAGCAGCATAAAAAACTATCCATAAAGCAGTAGTGGACGTTTTAAGAAGCTGGTAAGAGAAACCCTCTCGTTAAAAGCCTTAGAAAAGCGGGTAGTTAAAAGCCTGAGTAAAAAGGCGGGGTTTGGCCCAGTGGCTAAAAGAAAAAGGTAAGTCCCAAGCAAGCCTCCAGGGGGAGGACACTCCAGAGGTGTGGTGCCACCACAGAAAATGCCCCGTCACCTCTGAAGGCGGGGCACAGAGAACAAGGCTTGAGAGGCGGAGCTTAACTGGCAGGCTGGTTAACACGGAGAGCAGACTCTGCATCCAAACTTGCACCGTAAGATCTTTATGCTTTAATAATCTGTAATAGTTCTAAAGCAAGATACAATGGTGCGTCCTGTCCATGTATAAATAGCTGTACTGAATCAGGTTTGCAATGTCTTGGCTTTTTGACAACCTGGCACAGAACGAAAGGATGCCGAAGGTTGGGAAACGGTCCAGCGCGGGAGGCCGGTGAGATCCAAATCCTCCACTCTGGCAGTGAAAACAGTTTCGTCCACGGAACTGTCCAAGTTGCAAGATGACAGCAACAAAGAGAACGTCATCCTCCGGCTGGCGCAGAAGAAGCAGCAGGGTCCGTTGACTGAAGACGCCGTATCTAAAAACGTAGACCCCATCCTGAAAGAGTCTGGCTCCTTGTATGAGCACCCTCTTGCAGAAAGGACTCAAGTAAGTGAGATTTCTCTGGGCTTTGCATTTTAAAACTATGTAACATTTGAACTAATATTTCACGTTGACCGTGTGAATGGTTTTCAACATTCTGGGTTACTTTCAGTGGGGCCGAAGTGTGGGTCCCCAACGTGGTGCGCATGGGAGCCATGGCCCCTGCCGACCCCTTTTCCGGCACCTGCCAGGTTCTTTTAGGAAATGGGCAGGGCCAGGTGGGGCTTTCTTCGTCTTCTTTATTATTTAGTTTTCTTGTCATCTTCCAACTTTGGGCATAAGTCATTCTGGCCATTGTAATCAAATACCATAGCAATGTTCTTTTTGTTACGTTCACTTCTTCCATTTTAAGACTCAGAAGCAATATTTCTGGTGCCAGATTTGATTGGCTGTGCAGATTTTTAAAAACATGGCTTTTGCAGCCGCTAACACCTGTCGCTATGTGACTGAAGTTAAGCTATGGTAGCTATTTTGTGGCCGGCTCCACCTCCAGTCTGGTGTAGCTGTGAAGAGCGCGGACTCTAATCTGGGAGAACCGGGTTTGATTCCCCACTCCTCCACATGCAGCCACTGGTGTGACCTTGTGTCAGTTGCAAGTTCTCTCAGAGCTGTTCTCTCAGGAGCAGTTTTCAAACAACTCTCTCAGCCCCACCTACCCCACAGGGTGTTCGTTGCGGGGGGGGGGAGAGGATAGGAGACTGTAAACTGCTCTGAGACTCCGAATGAAGGGCGGGGTATAAATCCAATCTTTTCTTCCTCTTCGTCCTGCGGCAGCCATTTTTTTGTCCGCGCCCACCGCACTGCTGGAATTCCAGTGGCGCCCGCAGGCTCAAAAACTTTGGGTACCACTGGTCTAAAGTACTATCCCAAGACCATTGTATGACATCTAGCTATACAAATTGAAGGCCCTGTTGGAGATGTACTTAAGTAAAATTTAGGCAGCAGAATGTGCATGACCGTTAGATTCCGACAATTATCATCGAGTTGTTACGGTAACTGCCGAAACAATGCGTTGTAGATGTTTCCATTTCTGCGAGGACATTTCCTCCAGCAGTAAATGCGTTGATGTCTTTACCAATATTATCTGGCGAGCATGAGGATTGATTTTGGGAGGGAACAGCACTCTATTGATTCTTCTCCCCGCCCCATCAGTGGCAGTGACAACATTATAAACATATAAACATTCCAAAAGCAAGGGGGGAGATTTAACAATATGGAGCCCTCTTGGCTTCCATCCACACAGCTTCCCCCATTACTAAATGATTTAAGTCTCTCTCTCTCTCTCTCTCTCTCTCTCTCTCTCTCTCTCTCTCTGCATTCGCAGTTCTAGCTGGCACAAGCATAAATGGGTTGTACAGTCAGTCTCATGCTGAGGATGGCTAGGAGTCCCCCAGCAGCCGTCACCCTGTTCAGCTATCAACTGTGTCTTTCAAATGCATAGACAGAACCTGCTCAGGGAAGCTTGTGGAAGGCAAAGCCCCATTCACAAGTTACAGGGAATGCACTAGGCTGCCAAGTGGGGGTGGGGGTGGGGGTAAACCCCTGCTTCGGAGGCCCGATTTCTGCCGCTGCGGAATCGGGCCCCGGGGGGGGAACTCCGCCCCCCGAAGCGTAGCGTGGCTGCGTCACCAGAGGTGACACAACCACAGCAATCATGTTGGGGGCATGGCCCCGATCGCCGGAGGGAAAACTCTATGGTTTTCCCTCCGATGATCGGGGCCACGCCCTCAACGTGTTCGACATCGCGCGTCACTTCCGGTGACATGCTGGCGGCGCGCACGTGCACGCATCAACGGACAGCTTCTGGGGCCCAGCAAGGCTCCCCCACCGGTAAGAAAAATCAACTTAGCAACCCTAGAATGCACATACAATCTGTGTATGGCGTATACTTGATTTGCCTTCATTTGTGCGTTGAGTCATTCTCATGTTACGTCCAACCCACATACGGCTAAACGTGTGATCAAAACTGCACGTTTTCCCCGATGTCGATTCCCAGGTTCGTTTGTAAAGCGAATGCATGTCGGCTGGTTCTTACAGACAGGTGTACACACGTGCATGCAGGATGTCCCTGCGTTCACTGTAGGTTTGCCAACTTCCAGGTGGTGGCTGGAGATCGTCCGCTGTTACAACAGAGATCAGTTCACCTGGAGAAAATGGCCACATTGGAAGGTGGACTCTATGGCATTATAACCGATTGAAGTCCCTCCCCTCCCCAAACCCCACCCTCCGCAGGTTCCACCCCCAAAATCTCCAGGTATTTCCTGACTCGGAGCTGGCAGCCGTAGGTGAAGAACTAAAATGGAAGTGTGACAATTTATCTTCAAACCTTTTGTGTTTGAGCCTGGCTAGAAAGAGCTGTGTTAGCCATACATCCATTGAATCTGCTCCACTCGTTTTTTAAAATTCCAAAGTTGTGTTTTTTTTAACTGAATTTATTTGTAGGTTTTTATGTTACAAAAAGAAGCTGCGGATATGAGCACCGCAACCCTAGAGTCGGATTCGACTGGCTTTCGAGCAAGGGAACCTTTACCTTTACCTATGTTACAAAAACAAAAATACAGTACATAACTATTTTTTTGGAGTTTACGTTAAACATTCTTTCCAAACCATTCGTTAACTCTATACCATCTTTTTTGAAAAGCTTTTCCATCTTTTCCTGAAAGTATCATATTCAATTTATCCATTTCTGCAAGTTCAGATATTTTAGTAACCAACTCTTCTCTAGTGGGTAGTTTCTCTGCCTTCCAACGTTTAGCAACAAGAATTCTGGCTGCGGTAAGGATATATGACAAAATACATGTATCATCACGCCCAAACCCTTCTGGTATTATATTTAGCAAATAAATTTCTGGTAACAAATGTAAATCTATATCCATAATCTCTAATATTAGCTGTTTAATGTCTTTCCAACATTTATAAATTTTCTCGCACCGCCACCACATGTGGAAGAATGTACGTATGTTATTTTTGCACCTCCAACAGTTTCTTGATACCTATTTGTACCCGAAGTCGCTCCCCTCCCCAGATCCCACCCTCTGCAGGTTCCACCCCCAAAATCTCCAGGTATTTCCTGACTCGGAGCTGGCAACCCTAGGTCACTTTAACATGTGAAGAGCTAAAATGAAAGTATGACAGTTTATCTTCAAACCTTTTGTGTTTGAGCCCGGCTAGAAAGAGCTGTGTTAGCCATACATCCATTGAATCTGCTCCAGTCGTTTTTAAAAAGTTTTTGAGTATACTCCTTGAAACAATGACATGGTTTTCCTTCATTCTGCTCTTGAAAATGTATTTTACTTTGCATATGAGTAGAGGCCCAGTGTAAGTAGGCCTTCACAAAATAAATATCCCATCACACTGTCTTATAAATTATTTTTGTCAACCTTCCTTTTTTAACAAGTCCTGGTTCTGACCTGGAAGTTAAATTTTAATGTGCTGGTTTTGAAGTCCTGCTCTTTCTAAAGGGTTTTTATTGGGTATTATTAGAGAAGGCAAATGAATATTTTTATGAGCTATATAGTTTTAAATGCGCTATAGCTAAATATCACTGCATTGCTTCTGGAGCATTACGTTGTAAAGGATTTATTGGGCATTAGATTCCCTTGGTTTATATTTAAGAAGGGCATCTAGAAGTCATTGAAGGAAAACTTTCTGTTAAACAGGGCAAATTTATGGCCAGGCAGAATGTGCTTGATCTTCCAGTGGGTCTGAAGGGGAGCATTCTGGGAAAGACGGGTGTAGGCAGAGCTGAAATAAAAGTGAAATAGTCTAAATAAGTGTTGGGGGAGAGGGAGATTAAGGAAGAACTGGGAGAGTGAACATCAGAAGAGCCCTGCTGGATCAGACCAGTGGTCCATCTAGTCCAGCATCCTGTTTCAAACCATTTCCTCTGAAGGGCCACCAAGCAGGCCTAGGGGTCAAGGCCTCTGTGAAAGCTTTGTGGTAGTTTTGTGACAGGTATCCCCTGGCAACCAGCAAGGGTGGGGTGGGGGGCTTCCGGCAGCAAGCTAAGGCCTAGGCCTTTGTTGCCAGCAACTCAGTGATGTCGCTGCCGGTGCACACCAGAAGTGACATTATCAAGTCACTGGCGACATGGGGACGCTCTGGTGTTCGGGCAAAAACTCTGTGGTTGAAGCCATTTTTACCACAGAGTTTTTGTCCCGATACCAAAGCGTCCACGCATTGCCAGTGATGTGATGACATCACTTCTGTCGCAAGCCGGAAGTGGCGTCGTTAGCAACAGAGTCGCAGGCCCCCCTCGGACCAGCTGATTGGCACTGCAGGCAGGGGCTCCAGAGCGGAGGATTAACCCCACACGTGTCTTGTCTTAGTTCACAGGCCGTGTACTAGAGGACATCAAGATCTCTGACAACAAAGGCTCACAAGAGGGTTCTCTGCAGTCATCATCTGACGTGCCTGTGGTTCTCATTGACACCGAACACGTTGCGAAAAATCCACAAGCGGACACAATCATCTCTGCCACTTCCCGTAGTGACGAGGAGACTCAAACAGAAAGAAACAAGATGGAGAACGAAATGGACCCCGCTGATATTTCCAACGTGAGCGCTAGCACGTTGTCAAGAGCACTTGAGATTCCGAACGCGTTTTGCCAGATTTGACATTTGGTCATGATTCTGTGTTACGGAGGAACAGAGCATTGACCCATTGGAGGTTGGGTCAGTTTTCTGTGGCTCAGACTGAGCGTGGTAGGCCAAAGTGAACTGATTACAACATGGGATATAGACAAGATGGGCAGGCCTGCTGTCTCTTCCCCCCCCCCCCCCTCTTTTTGGCAACCCTTCCTACGCAGCATGGTGGGCACTGCCACAAAATGGCTGCCGCAGATGGTGGAGCCAGTCACAAAATAGCCACCACAGGTTACCTTCAGTCACACAGTGAAAACTGTTGTGATATGGTGGCAGTTGCTGCCAAAGCTTTTTTAGAAGCTGCACAGCCAATGAGAAACCTTGTTGGGAGAAGCCCCGCCTAGCCTTTACCTTCAGTCACACAGTGAAGACTGTTGTGATGTGGTGGCAGTTGCTGCCAAAGCTTTTTTAAAAGCTGCACAGCCAGTGAGAAACCTTGTTGGGAGAAGCCCCACCTAGCCTTGCCCACTTTCTGAAAACACTTGATGGGCACCATGATTCCCACGGGTACTGTATTGGGGACCCGTGTATTAGTATGTGTTTTTGTAGTGCTTCTGTCCCTTGTGTCAATACTACCACAGACAGGTTATGAAGCAAGGAGATATTTACAAGCATGAAGTAACTAAAGCCCCCTGCCCAAAAAAACCCTAGAGGCAATTACCTAGACTTAATTAATCCTCAAAGATTCAATTGGTTGAAAAAGAACATTATCGTATAAAAATTATGTGATCCCACAGCGATAACGTACTTCCAGCTTCTCAGTCCAATTCTCACTTTCGGTTTTTCTAGTCGATGGCAGAGGTTCTCGCGAAGAAGGAGGAATTAGCCGATCGCCTGGAGAAGGCCAATGAAGAAGCCATTGCCAGCGCCATTGCTGAGGAAGAGCAGCTGACCAGAGAGATCGAAGCTGAGGAGAACAACGACATTGAAACAGACAATGACAGCGACTTCTCTGTTGAGTTGCCAATTTTGTTTTGAATTGAATAACTGTTGAATTTGTGTTTCCAGGGCAAAGTCAGAACTTGATAGGAAACAAGTTTTTGTCGTGTTCCTGAGGCACAAAATGGCAGCGCAATAGCGAGAACATCTGTATAAACCTTGAATTCATGTTTCCAAGGCAAAGTCAGAATCTGACAGGAAACGTACATTTTTGTTGTGTTCCTGAGGTGCAAAATGGCAGTACAGTAGTATGAACCTTGACTCTGTGGGGAATTTCACATTACCCAGTTTCACCCGGTTTCAAGCCGGTAATGATCCGTTTTGAAGTGAACCGGTATAGGGCTGCCATTTCACACATGGCTTTCCCCTTCCGGTAAAGAGCTGGATCTGAAGTGGTTTGCCATTTCAGACTGCACAGCTTTTTCCCGCTTTCCCCCCACCGTTTTTCGCCTGTGCGGGTGATCTCCGGCTTTTTTTTTTTAACGTTCACTTTAGAGCGCTATAGTGCTATAGCAGTATAACAAAACACCCCATGAGTTCCAATGGGATCGATATAATGCTATTCCGTTATAGTGTTATAGCGTTATAGCGCTATAAAGCAAACTTCCCAAAAAAAAGGGCGGAGATTGCCCGTGCGGGCGAAAAATGGCGGGGAAAAGCGCATCGGAACCGGGAGAGGAAACTGAGGAATACTTGGAAGCGGTTGACAGGTAAAACGCTTCAGCCCCCTTTCCTAAACAGGACAGAAGCAATTGTGTATGAAATGACAAACATATTCCGGAAGGGAACCAGTTCTCATACAGTTCTGTCTGAAATGACAGACCAGAAAGCGTTTGGGAACCGTTCCTCTTCTGGAATATATCGCCTGTCTGAAATTCCTCTGTGTTTCCAAAGCAAAGTCAGAATCTGACAGGAAACGTGTTTGTCATGTTCCTGAGGTACAAAATAGCAGTGCAGTAGCTAGAATATATGTATAAACTGGAGTATGGTTGCTGGGGAGTTAGCATGTCCTAGAAAAATAAAACAAAAAAAATCCACTAGCACCTTCAAGACTATCAATATTCATTTTGATATGAGCTGTCATGAGCCAAAGTTCACTTCCTCAGGTAACAGAAATATGCCAGCTATAATACAGATGCTTTGATTGGATTGGCTGGTACGCATCATGACACATCAGAAGTGTTCAGAATACCACCACATTCATAAGTCCCATTTGCATAAGTGGGAGTTGACAATGTGTCTAAAGCTTTTCTGTTGGAAACTGTGGGACTTCAAAGCACCACAGTTTGATTGGTTCGTGTATATTATGAGGCACGCTATGATCAACTGCCATTTTTCAAAGTAGGACAAGATGGAAAAGAGAGAGATTATCACGTGCCAGATTTTTTAAGCCTACTACTGTATATTGAGGGCCCTCACAAAAGGTGCCATCACAAAATGGCTGCTGTGGGAGACAGGACCAGTCACAAAATGGCTGCCACAGAGGGCATTACAAAACATTAGGCGATTGCAAGCCAAGCATCTTCCTCTGCTGGGGACACTCTTTTGAAATGGCATGCCCTACAGACCCAAAGGCTCTTGCTTCGTTGAGGGTTGAAGGATAGCCCAGCATTTGCTCTTTGTTTTGGGGAAGTGACAGTTTGCTGAATGGGCATCAGGAGACCTGTTGGTTGGTGTCACATTGGGGAGTCACTTCCCTATATTAATTATTCTGGTCACTGTTCATCGTGTGTGTGGAGTTGTAGGTTTAAACTTCAGGCTTCTAATGTTCTGTTTCCGGTTTCCGTTCCACATTGTGTAATTTTAGGCCAGCATGGGCAGTGGAACCATATCTTTCTGTGGCATTTCCATGGACTGGAATGACGTCCTAGCAGATTATGAAGGTAAACATTTTCGTATAGAAATAGGGAATAACGCCATTGGATCTCAAGTCTTGAGAAGTCCTATTCCTCCCACCCACCCAAAACATGCTTAGAAGAGCGTTCTTATCCTCCCTCTCAATCAATCAATTTAATAGTACGGTCATTGACCAAATACGTAAAAGAACCAAAAAGACATCAGCCGGTAAAACAGTAAAATGCATACAGACGCTATCCAGAATATCAAACATTAAAATGTTAGGAATAAAATTAAAATATTATTAGATAATTAAAAAACTCTATTTAAGTACAATATTCACTATCTAACTGCTAATAGCTTGTCTCCGGATTTTGATTGCCTGCATGGCAAATTTTGCCATGTTTAAAGTAGTTTCCTGCTCTTTGTCAGCCAGCAACTTATCTAGGTAAAATCTTTCATTTCTCCCAGGAAATCGAGAACAAGTCGGGGTTATGTAAATGTCTCTAATATTTTGATACATTTTACATTCGAACTGCACATGTTCCCTCGTTTCTACCTTCCCCTCTCCACTGATACACAATCTTCCCTCATAAGGTTGTCTTTTGTATTTGCTTTCTAAAACTGCAGATGGAAGCATATCGGCTCTGAGCAGGGTAAATGCTCTTCTATAGTCAGGTTTATCTAAGTTTTGTAGATATACCATTGGTATTACCTTATTTAAAGTGTGGTCATCCAGCCACACCCACCTTTTGCTTGTTATTCTGTTTACCTTGTTTGTTGTCCAAACCCAGAGCTTTTTTGTAGAAGGAACTCCTTTGCATGTTAGGCCACACACCCCTAATGTAGCCAATCCTAATGAGTTCCTGCTGTTGGGTGTGGCCTATTATGCTAATGAGTTCCTGCTGGGCGTGGCCAACTCAGGAGCCAGTGGGAACTCCGTTCCTGTGCGTTCCTGCCCAAAAATAGCCCTGGTGTTACCTTATTTAGTCCCACCCTTCCTGGCAGATGTCGCTTTATGAAGTCCAAATCATGTTGCCTTTCAACTCCCATGATTCTTTGCTTAACAATTTTTTTTACTCAATTATAATCCATATTAATCAGGAATTGCTTAGAAAGTCCGTAATAGCCCTCCCTCTCAGTTTGTGCATCGGTAGATACGTGGTTGGAGCCTAACTTTTATTAACGTGATCTTTTTCACGTGCAGCTCGTGAATCATGGCGTCAGAATAACTCTTGGGGTGACATAGTGGAAGAAGAACCGGCTCGTCCGCCTGGCCACGGGATACACATGCATGAGAAACTCTCCTCGCCTTCTCGCAAGAGGTCTTCCATTTTTGAATGTTTGATTAGAATAGTCTTGGTAGAATCGTGTGTCGTCATTGTGATAAGATAACGATTATTCTGAAGTGACTGTGGAGCGAAAGCTTTATAGGGGTGTTCCAGTCCCAGAATAAATAAGAGAAGATCTTCATTTGCTGCCCATAGAAAAACTACTGTGCTGCAGAGAAGTACCCTACCTTGTCTTTGTTATTTATTTTAATTTATTTACTTCAGTTATACTTTGCTTTTCCCCCCCATGGGGATCCAAAACGGCTCACATCCTTCTTCTGTCATCCATTTGGTGTAGTGGTAGTGGTTAGGAGCGCGGACTCTAATCTGGGAGAACCGGGTTTGATTCCCCACTCCTCCACATGCAGCTGCTGGTGTGGCCTTGGGTCAGTTACAAGTTCTTTCAGAGCTGTTCTCTCAGGAGCAGTCCTTGAAAGAGCTCTCTCAGCCCTGCCTGCCTTACAGGGTGTCTGTTGTGGGGAGGGGAAGGGAAAGGAGTAAGCCCCTCTGAGACTCCCTCAGGTAGTGAAGGGCGAGGTATAAATCTAATTCTTTCTTCTTCATCGTATCCTCAGAACAACCCTGTGAGGGTAGGTTAGGCTGAGAGTCTGTGACCGGTCCAAGGCTGCCCAGTGTTACAAGATTTTGTAGCAAAACAGTGAGGAGAACAAGGTGTAATCTCAAAGTTTACCACTTCAGCTCTCATCTCAACCACAGTTAGCAGCCTCAGGCTAGCCATTCTGTCTCACCCACTAGACACAGAGCAATGTAGGTGTATACAGGGCTCATTTTGTAGCAGGTACTCATTTGCATATTAAGCGACACCCCCCTAATGTAGCCAATCCTCCAAGAGCTTACAGTAGCTCCTGTAAGAAGAGCTCTGTAAGCTCTTGGAGGATTGGCTACATTAGCGGTGTGTGGCCTAATATGCAAAGGAGTTCCTGCTACAAAAAGAGCCACATTACCTCCATAACCACTACGCAGCTGCACAGCTATTCAGCAGCTGCTTGAGTTGGACAGTGGCAAGAAGATCTGAGTGTTCATTTGACTTTTTCAAAACTTTCCTCCGCCTCTATAAAACCCCTACTGTGTTTCGCGCCATGCGACCTTTTCTCGAGGGCGATTAGCAGTCAAACATTACGATAACAAATCTACATGTATTTATAGACAGTCTAACAGCCATTTCAAACAGGAAACGCTTTTTTTGGGGCATCGCAGACGTTCTCCAAACAAACACCTAACCTTTTCCTGTAGTATCAGTTCAGTTTGATCAGTTCGTTTATTTGCATCAAGCATAGGTCATTGCGCAGACGTTCTCCAAACAAACACCTAAACTTTTCCCGTAGTATCAGTTCAGTTCGATCAGTTCAGTTTGTTTATTTGCATCAAGCGTAGGTCATTGCGGAAGCGAAGGCCGAATGCACGAATTCTCAGCACAAGGAATGGCTGTGTCTTTCGGTGATTTACTACTTAATTTCTCAGCCGCTTTAGCAAAGGCTGCTTGACTTGAGGCTTAAGAACACATCAAGATCAGTCAGGAGATAATAAAAGATCTGGGCCTGTGTGAAGTCCAGCACTGATAATTTTTTTCCCAGATAACATCCTCTAGGGCAGTGTTTCTCAACAGGTGAGGTAGGTGGGGGTCACGCCAGCAGCTGCATGTGGAGGAGTGGAGAATCAAACCCGGCTCTCCCAGATTAGAGTCCGCGCTGTACACCAAACTGGCCCTTGGGAACATATGGGAAGACTTGGTGAAGGGGACAGATAGTCCTGCAAGAGAATCACAAGAGGGTCTTATATAACATCAGTGACATCAGTTATAACGTCACATAACATCAGTTTCGCAACACTGACACGACCACGTCTGAAAATGATAAAACAGTGTCTCTCTGATTGCTTTTTGACAATGCATTAAGAACGTTTGGCTTGGACCCAAAGAACCAGGCATGCCGAACACCCGTTTTGCTGTTACCGCCAAGCCGCAAACGATAGTTTGCGATCTTCCCTACATATCTTTGGTCCCAGTCCATGGTTCTTAATCTCAGTCGGTATCCTGCTTGCGGGAAACAAGACTGGCTATGGTTTGTGATTCCATTGTAGCAACAGTCAGCAGTTTTTATGGGTCTGGAAGTCTTCAACTAACTGGCTACGCATAAGCGCATGAGCCCAAAGATCGGTTTGATAGCGACAGACCACACTGAGGCCCAAATGATGCCTGGCTGGCTGAGACGCTGGGGTTGTCTTGAATATCAGACTT
>NW_015175509.1:0-1307 GCF_001447785.1 Gekko japonicus | reverse complement strand
CCCACAAGAACAACGTTGTAGGTCCCCGTATTAAATAGTCGGGGTTTGTTAGTGTCCAGGCCCAAGGAAAAGGTGCAGAGCTGTATTCTAGTGCCACCTGGGCTTGGTGACACCCCTACTTTTTGGGTCAGAGCAGGGGTCGCCTGTGGACACATTTGGAATTGTGAAAGGGTGGTGAGTGCCACCTCAGAAACGGGTTCTGCAGGAGACAAAGCCAAGCCCCAGAGGCGCATCCAAAACGAATGCCTCCCTTCTCGCATCTTCTGGGAAGAAGGAGAGCCTGGAGGAGGAGTGGAACCACACAGGAATGTTCAGTCTGGAGAAGAGGAGGTTGAGGGGGGGGACAGGATTACTCTCTTGAAGTATCTGAAGGGCTGTCATTTGGTGAAGGAGGGGAGCTGTTCCTGTTGGCAGCAGAGGAGAGGACTCGCAATAACGGGTTTAAATCAAGGGTGGGGAGGTCCCGGCTGGATCCTAGGAGAAACACTTTGACAGTCAGAGTTGTGCAAGAGTGGGATCAGCTGCCTAGGGAGGTGGTGAGTTCCCTCTGACTGGCAGTCTTGAAGCAGCGGCTGGACAAACACTGGTCAGGGATGCTCTAGGCTGATCCTGCATTGAGCAGGGGGTTGGACGAGATGAAGAAGAAGAGAAGAGATTGGATTCATACCCTGCCCTTCACTTGGTGTCTCAGAGCAGCTTACAAACCCCTTTCCCTTCCCCTCCCCACAACAGACACCCTGTGAGGTAGGTGGGGCTGAGAGAGCTCTTTCCAGAACTGTTCTTTCAAGAACAGCTCTTATCAGAACTACAGCTTGCCCAAGGTCATCCAGCCAGGTGCAAGTGTAGGAGTTGGGGAATCAAGCCCGGTTCTCCCAGATTAGAGTCCACAGACTTAACCACGACACCGAGATGGCCTGTATGGCCCCTTCCAACTCTGTGATTCTAGGATTCTGTGATTCTACTGACTAAGGCAAGCCGGGTGCTTACCAGTCCTACTGATAGTCCAGTGGAGAGCCCCCTTCATTTGAACGGCAACTGGTAACAAGCCCTCCCTTACAGCGGCCCCGCCCACTTTCTGAAAAGCTTGGCAGACACCGAGGGAAGTCACTGCGCCACGTTTGCCGCTGTTCGGCGCCCGTGCCGACGATTACCTGTCCTTGCCCTGGACTGTAAATTATCTAGCTATTGTAGTCATGACGCTCTCTCCGTTTCGCTGATCCTTGTCTTCCTTATGCAAATGTTCCCCAGGCGGGAGAAAGACGTCGGTAAATATTACCCTCGGTTCCAAGGTTCGCGCGCTCGTCTTA
>NW_015175508.1:61031-84017 GCF_001447785.1 Gekko japonicus | reverse complement strand
GACTCGACTGTGCGAATGAACAACAAAGTGTGCCGAAACTGGACCCCCCACACACACCAATGTCTCACCATAAAAGAGTCTGTTTCTTCCTCTGAGCACGAAATGAGGCTTTTCTAACAGAGATCACAGAAGAAGGTGCATTTTCTTGGAAGGATGGCGCCTTTGATTCACAACACCATCTTCTATTGAACTCAACCACCACCACCCCAAGCCCCAAACACTGCTCTAGTTTGGCACCACATAACTTGCTGTATGAAGTCTTAAGGATAACTACGGGCACTCAAGCTTGTATGCATTAGGGTTGCCAACCTCCAGGTGGGGCTGAAAACCTCCCAGAATTACAAGTGATCCCCAGACCAGAGAAATCACTTCCCCTGGAGAAAATGGCTACTTCAGAGTATACTTTATGGTAATATACCTGATAAATGTCCCTCCCCCACCTTCCCCAGGCTCCATCCCCAAATCTCTAGGAATTTCCAAAATGGAGTTGGCAACCCTCGGAAGTATGTGCACACACACTTTTCCTTCACAGCTACAGCCTGCTGGCACGTAGTAGAAAGGTGGCTTTTTTGCTTCTGTCAGCAAGCTGCCAATTTTCCTTTTTGGTCTAATGATGTATGCGCTTAACTGCTTTCGCTTTCATATGTAGACCTGTTGATGCGCTTAATTGCTTAGCTGCTGTAACGTGTATATCTCTCAAGGCCACAGGTGGTTGCTGCTGGATAGATGCTTGGGTTATCTCACGGAGGGGCCATAGGAAGGAGATATGTTATGCCGCCTAGAAGCGTTTGCTCCCAGGCCCGATGGCGCACGGGGGAAGTCCCGCAATTGGGCCTCAGCTGTTTGAATGTACTATAACCTGTCATGCTCTTTGATTCCCCCTCATTCCTAACAGTGATTCGGTACATGCATCTATAGCTTCAAATAAAGTAAAACCTTTCTACAAGAGTGTACTTCTTTGATGCTGTGGGAGCCTGACAGCTTCACACAGATGGGAAGAGAAGCCGGGGAGGCTCCCATCTACAGATACAGAGATACTCCCCCCCCCCCCCCCCGCTGAGCCCAGTTAAAAGAGAAGGCAAAATTGTTGCCAGCACCAATTCATTGTCACCATTTTACAGTGATTTTTAAATGCTATGATACTCTGATCCACTTGTGGTACAGAACTCTCCCCCCCCCCACAAGTGTTTTCAAGGACTAAAACAGCTGCACGGGCACCAGCACGCACTGTCATGAGTTCGTTTGAGAAAGGCAGAATACGGAGGAGGCGGCTGCCACCCATGTCCTGTGATTCCAACCATCTTTGAACACTCCCCACCCAAGCTAAAACAGAGCTCCCCCAAAGCTTCTACCTTAATGTGATACAGTGCTGCAGACCTTAATGTGATACAGTGCTGCAGATCTACCTTAATGTGCTACAGTGCTGCAGATAAGAGGAATCCATGACTGGCATGAGCAAGCAAGTTAAGGAACAGGACAGTGTCATGTGCTTCAAAGCACAGCTGAATCAACTACTTTTTTGCAGGAGGCAAAGTGCAAAGGCAAAGCCTGGGAGGGAGGCGGGAGAAGGGAATAAACCTACATTGGCAGAAGACTTATGACAGATTTCACAACAACCCCTAGTGCTGATTGGAAGGGGATGACAAATGATTGGTGGGGCCTGCCCCTGTGTGCACCACTGTGGCTACGGGCCTGCCCCGCTCTCTGCCTTTGTGTCCTTGAAAATTTTCAAAGTTTTAAAAACTGCAATAACTTTGAGGAACTTAAGCAGCTTATTCAGATCTGATCACTTGATTTTGTTAGCACAGTTTGTGATCTTTGACTGCAAAAACTGTAGGCCTTTAATGCAGAAATCTAAACACACACAGATTCCTGCCAAGTGTAACTGTTTTGTATAGTGTAGTACTTGTATAATAAGCCTACAAGCTGGTATGTTTTCTGATAGGACAATTTTAAGATTATTAGAATCCATGCTTTAATTGTAGCTTTCAAGCTGTGAAATCTGAGTTAGCTATTATTCCTTCCTGCTAGTAAAACATTACTAAAACACATATACTGAGAACTATCTTGCGTCAACCTCTGTCCCTAAACGGTTTTTAAATTTTATTTAGAGACATTTTTATTTCTTTTCTTAATAAAAAAAAAATTAACACAACCTATATGTCAGAGAAGAGTTACCTATTTAAAAGGAATATTTTTGAAGTGAGCTTATCTGATCTATGAACCGTTAATAAAGCTCAATTCAATATATGCATTCCCTGGGAGTCAGGGGTAGATTTATTGCTTTTATTGCCTGCACAATCTCTTGTGACAGACAGAAAGAAATTCTGAGATTCCTGAGCCTGTTTTACCTGGGAACAGTGAGAAGAGAGAAAACGGGATGGGCTCTTGTATATCATTGATCTCCTGGTCACCAAATAATGATTCAGATTCACAGAGAGATCCGTAAAAGTCTGTGGTTTATTACTGTCTTGTATCTCTATATTAACCACCTCATTATCATCCCAAATGGAATATAAATCCAGCAGTACCCAGTTGCTTTAATCTGCACTCTAGCTTCTCCACCATTTTTATCCTGTAAATCTTAGCCCTACATAAAGTGAACAAGTGTACAATTACCAGGTTCTTGAGTAGAAGACAATTACAGGAGATATATTTCTTTTGCTCGGGGGGGACAAGGTACACACAGTTTCATATTTCTTAATAGGACTTCCTTGCTCGTACAATAGACCTATTGACACGATTGATCAGAAGAGGCTGCCAGACTGTGGAAGGGTTTTAGAATTAAACCACACCACTTTTATTCCTCCTTCCTTTTTGTCTACTCCTCCACTCCATTCTTACAGAGAGAAATTGGATTCTCATATTCAAATGGACCTGCGGGGGTGGGGGGACCCTTGCTAAATAAACCTCCATTAGATCTAACAGATAGTTGACCCAATTCTGGCTCTTTATCCCCATCAAGTAGTCTTGTAACAGTGTATACCTATGGAAATAAATATCTATGAAGACATTTCAGTGGACACAGAATTCTCACTTTGAAATACTTTAGTGCTGTTCACAAGTCAGGGTAAACACACGTACTACGTGTACAGTGTACACTTGGTTTTCTTAATACATTCATTAAGTAATTCTCATGTAACATTCAATGCATATATAGGTAAATGTGTGATTTACATCTATCCAGGTACTGGTCCCCAGTGTCATTTCTAAAGTGAAAATGCACAGGCTCTTTCTTACCAACCAGTTAACCTCTGTTTGGTTACCTTTAAAAAAAAATTAACATTGCTGCTATTACACTGTCATTACCATTAGGTAATAATCCTGGTGGCATGTAGTAATAGCACTAAACATCTCAAGCTGCATGGACTTCACCAATGTAAGTAAACAGAGAGAGGACGGTAGTCTTTTTTTATGCTGCTAATCCTTTTTCCCGCCACTGGCTCCAAGACTGTACACACTTTCACAGTAGCATGTGAACAGGGCTTTTGTAAACAGGCCATTCTTGTTGAAATTCTCCCTTCTACAGAAATATAAAAGATGTCCAGGCTTGTCCTCTGCTATACTGGAGGTCATCCTGAGTCATTCAAACAAACCATTGGAGTGAATGGGTACTTCACTCTAATGTGAATTACCAAGTTGCAATACTTTAGTGTAGAACAATGGGCCCAAAGTATATGTGGCGCAAATACTGCCTGAACATGTTCGCAAATTAACTTACTTCTATTATGGGGGACAGGGTTCCTAAGCAACTAATATGAAAGAATCAACTATTGAACCTTCCCCAATATGCAATTAGAGGTGTGCACATAGAAAAAATTCAGTATTTTTCGGGTTCGGGCAAACCAAACCCGAAAAATATCGGTAAATGCCGATATTTCCAAATCCCAGTATCGGTATGATACTGGAATTCAACCAGTTAACCTCTGTTTGGTTACCTTTAAAAAAAAATTAACATTGCTGCTATTACACTGTCATTACCATTAGGTAATAATCCTGATGGCATGTAGTAATAGCACTAAATATCTCAAGCTGCATGGACTTCACCAATGTAAGTAAACAGAGAGTGGACGGTAGTCTTTTTTTTATGCTGCTAATCCTTTTTCCCGCCACTGGCTCCAAGACTGTACACATTTTCACAGTAGCATGTGAACAGGGCTTTTGTAAACAGGCCATTCTTGTTGAAATTCTCCCTTCTACAGAAATATAAAAGATGTCCAGGCTTGTCCTCTGCTATACTGGAGGTCATCCTGAGTCATTCAAACAAACCATTGGAGTGAATGGGTACTTCACTCTAATGTGAATTACCAAGTTGCAATACTTTAGTGTAGAACAATGGGCCCAAAGTATATGTGGCGCAAATACTGCCTGAACATGTTCTCAAATGGGGGACAGGGTTCCTAAGCAACTAATATGAAAGAATCAACTATTGAACCTTCCCCAATATGCAATTAGAGGTGTGCACATAGAAAAAATTCAGTATTTTTCGGGTTCGGGCAAACCAAACCCGAAAAATATCGGTAAATGCCGATATTTCCAAATCCCAGTATCGGTATGATACTGGAATTCAGGAAATACTTGGCATTGCCAAAAATATTCAGCTTGCCAAAAGACCGTGTCAGTTTCACTCCCACTCCTACCAAGTGGAGGAGGAGTGAAACTGACATGCTCTTCCTCCTCTGAGCTTCCCCAGCTGGCCCACTGCCACAGGCCGACTGGGGGAGTGAAGGCAGATCGGGGAGGCATCTTTAAATGCCCCCCTTCGCTTCCCCTCCCCAACTGGCCTGCCAGGGTGGGCCAGCTGCGGAAGCGAAGAGAGGAGGGAATTAAAAAGTTTAAACCCCTTCTATTTCCATTGTACCCTATGGACCATAGGATACAATGAGAGAGCATGCCGCCCCTGTGACACAACTCAAGAGAAAAGAGGTTTAAAGTTTGAGTCCCTTCTCTGGAGTTGCGTCACATCTGAGGCATAATCTCTCCATTGTACCCTATGGCCCCATAGGGTACAATGGAGACATGGGGTTTAAACCCCTTCTCTCTTTGCTTCCCTAGCCAGGGAAGTGAGGGGGGCATTTAAAGATGCCTCCCCTTCTCTTTCTTCACTTCCCCAGCCCACCCACCATGGCAGGCTGGCTGGGGAAGCAAAGACTGATTGGGGAGGCATCTTTAAATGCCTCCATTTCACTTCCCCTCCCCAGCTGGCCCCAGAAGGAAGGGGGAGTATTTAAAGTTTAAATACCTTCCCTTCGCTGGGGAGATGTGCCACTGCAGTGCCAGAAGGAAGGGGGAGTATTTAAAGTTTAAGTACCTTCCCTTCGCTGGGGAGGTGTGCCACTGCAGTGTGACTCTCCAGTGAATGTATTTAAACTTCCCTTGGCTGTAGAGTCACACTGTGGAGGCAACACAAGCCCCAAAGGCAAGGGAAAGTGTTTAAAGTTTAAACACCTTCCCTTTGCTGGAGAGGTGTGCCACAACAAAGTGCCTCCCCAGCAAAGGTATTCCCTAAATTGATGCCAAATAGATTTGGCATTCATTCGGGGAATCCCTATTCGGCCAGCTGAATCAGCTTTCAGTATGGCTGAACAGAATGCACAGCCCTATATGCAACAAAGCCCAGATATGTCTTTATTGTTGTGGGCTTGGAATGTGCAAAAGTTCAGACTCATTTGGGCTTTGTGTGGCAGGTACTCATAGTTTCAACCTGTAGTCAGGCCCGTAGCTACCACGGGGCCCATGGGGCCTGCCTCCCTGTGTTTTTATGGGCCCTTCCCTCAATCCTCAGCCCCCCAACCCCCCCATGTAGCTCTCCCCCAGAGACCTGGGCACCCGGGTGTGGCCAGCCAAGTCCCCCCCCCAGAATCGTGCCAGAAGCAGTACAGGAGGAGGAGGGAAAAGGGAGGAGATGTTTGAAATGCCCCCCACCCCATTCAGTCCTTCCGTGCCGGTGAGCCTTTAGCCTGCAGAACCATGCAGCCTGAGGTGGGCAGCCCTGAACCCATTAAGGCATGAATGGACTGTCACCTTCAGCTGTTCTCACCATTCTCCCCCCTCCCCCCGTCTTTTTCAGTTTGGGAACACAAAGCTTTCTCCCTTCCAAAAATCTTATTAGCCAGCTTTATTTCTCCAGATGGCAGGCCCCCCAAGAAAAACATTGCCCCCCCCGAGAAAAAAGTTGTTAGCTACGGGGCTGCCTGTAGTTGAGGCAACTAGACACATGTAGCAGCTAGTGACTTTCAATAAAGATATGTATCCCCATTCCAATGCAAGAAGTGAATTACAGCCAGTACAACAGGACTCAGGTGAGTGCAAATGAGGATGCATATCTAGACCTCAGTTGCATCAGAAACATAAGCTGAAAGATGCTTATATGCACTGAAAGATGCTTTAAATTGACAGGATCCTCTTACTGGATTGGGGTCCATGTCATTCTAGTGTGGAGGATTCTACCTCACTCATGAAATACTTAATCCTAATTACTTAATCATAATTACTCCCCTTGAAGAAACAGATTTGTATTGTGGGGGTACTGCCCAGGTCGCTCGGTGGCACGTAGTGTCTTTTATCAGCTGTAATGCTAGCTATGGCTGTTCCTTGAAAAGTGTGGTGTCAGAAGGGCCAGGGCCAGGGCCTTTTCGGTGGCAGCTCATATCTGGTGGAATGAGTTCCCGGAGGAGATCTGGGCCCTGCGGGACCTTATGCAGTTCCGCAGGGCCTGTAAAACGGAGCTCTTCCGCCAGGCTTTTGCATAGGAGGCCATTCTTGTTGAAATTCTCCCTTCTACAGAAATATAAAAGATGTCCAGGCTTGTCCTCTGCTTTACTGGAGGTCATCCTGAGTCATTCAAACAAACCATTGGAGTGAATGGGTACTTCACTCTAATGTGAATTACCAAGGGTTTACCCTGATTTGTGAACAGCACTAAAGTATTGCAACGGGGCCCTGCAAAGCTCCATCTTCTCCTTTGGGTAAAGTCATCTGCAGAATTGGGCTGTGTTGTCACCAGTGTTCCCTCTAAGCTGAGTTAGTGTGAGCTAGCTCATAGTTTTTTAGCCTCCGGCTCACACACATTTGTCTTAGCTCAGGAAGGAGGGCTCCAGAGCACACTAATTTATGCAGTAGCTCACAACTTTAATGCCAATAGCTTTCAAAGTAGAATTTTTGCTCACAGGACTCCACAGCTTAGAGGGAACATTGGTTGTCACTACCATGACTTGTGTTTCCAGGTCATTCCAAGGAGACTGTAGTAACCCTGAACTAGTGCCTGGAGACAGTTTTGGGATGAATGTGGGCTAATAAACTACAGCTTAATCCTGGCAAGATGGGAGTAATATTGGGGACAGGGAAGTCTGATCTGGGACTTTAGGTGTCACCCATTCAGGATGCAATTGCGCTCCCCTTGAAGGAGCAGGTCCATTGTTTGGGGGTGTTCTTGGACCTTGTCCTGCTTTGGATAAGCAGGTTGCAGCTGTGGCCTGGAGTGTCTTTGACCAGCTTCGACTGTGGCCTTTCCTGGGCAGAAAAGACCTGGCCACTGTGGTGCATGCCTTGGTTACATCCAGATTAGATTACTGCAATGTACTGTATCTGGGACTGTCCTTGAAATTGTTTGGAACTTCAGTTGGTACAGAATCGGGTCATATTATTGCAGGCTAAACCCTTTAGGGGAGACGCGACAATGAGGGCTAAGGACCTCTGGCTACACCTATACCTGCTTACTTGCATCTGTTGAAAGGAGAGATTTTTTTTATGAACGTATTATCTGTCAGGAAAAAGTAAGTACTGGGAAATGTGTAAACTTTTCTTTAAAAAAAATTACGTTTATCAGAATGCAGCAGAAAAAGTGGTCTTTATAGGCATTGCTCAAAAGTGGGGAAGCAAGTGTCCATTTTAGCCTGTTTCCCTTCTGTGGGGGAAAAATGTGTATTTGTATTGTATTGTATGTGTGTTTTAACTTGGCTTTAAATATTTGAATTATGTGTTTTTGTTTTAATGGTATATATATGTAATTGCTTATGTATTTTATTTTTTTATGTTTTTAATTTGTTAGGTGCCTTGGTGACCTGATGAAGGCAGAAAGATAGGGTGCTGATCTGATCATGCTAATCCGCATGTTCCTGACTTCACAGCATTCCCTGTTGCATTACCCTTGAAGACAACCCAGAAACTTCAGCTCATTCAGAATGTGACAGCCCAGTTATCGTCAGGGGCAGGACAGTGGAAACTTATCTTGGCCATTTTGTAATAGCTATATTGTCCCTTGGACTGCAAGGAGATCAAATCAGTCAATCCTAAAAGAAATCAACCCTGACTGTTCCCTGGATGGCCAGATAATGAAACTGAAGCTCCAATACTTTGGCCACCCAATGAGAAGGGAGCACTCACTGGAGAAGACCCTGATGCTGGGAAAGACTGAAGGTCAAAGAAGACGGGAACGGCAAAGGATGAGATGGTTAGACAGTGTCATAGATGCAACGAACATGAAATTGAGCAAACTTCAGCGGACGGCGGAAGACAGGAGGGCCTGGCGAGATCTTGTCCATTGGGTCGTGAAGAGTCGGACTCGACTGTGCGACTGAACAACAACAAATATTGGTTTCCAGTTTGTTTCTAAGTTCAACTCAAGGTGTTGGTTACAACCTTTCAAACCCTTTACAGGTAAGGAGCCACATATCTAAAGAACTGTCACTTAATACATGAACCCATACACCAGCTATGGTCCTCTGACTGCCACCTACTGGTCATTACCCCCCTTAAGGTAGCCTGCCTGATGTTAAAATCACTATTGGTAACAAGGGGATGTCACATCCATTAAAACAAAACAAAACAAAAGTGTCATCAGTCCTCTGTAGGCTATGGTCCTCTGACTGCCACCTACTGGACATTACCCCACTCAAGGTAGCCTGCCTGATGTTAAAATCACTGTTGGCTACAAGGGGATGTCACATCCATTAAAAAAACAAAAAACAAACCAGAAGTGTCATCAGTTCTCTGTAGGAATCATTGGAAAGTCTAATTTCCAGCAATTCCTAGAGAAGACTCCCACTGGTTGACAGACAATGGCCTGGTAACCCTCAAGAAAATGTGAAAGATAGATCAATATACAAAATAACTGCTGTCCCTGTATGTTTCAGCAGAGGCACAACAAATGACATGTTTCAAAAGACTTGCCCTATGTACTTAGACTCCTATTTAGATACTAAGCTAAGGCTGCGGTCACACGGCCAGGAAATAGCGGGGGGGAAGCGTGGCTGTTTGCCCCGGGGAAAATTAAAGCGCAGTTGCGCGATCAGACCTCCCGTGGAGGCCCTGTGGAGGTTCCATAGAGGTGCCGTGGTTACAAGGCTTTTGGGGAGACTCCATTTTATTCCATTATAAAGCCAGACAACCTGTGCTTAAATTAGGCTAGAATCTCATCATTAGCCAACATTTTATTTGGGACTGTTGTCAACATTAATTTCTTTCCACTTTCTTAAATTACTTCCTTTTGTCCTCCTTCTGTTGTCTTTACAAAAAAAACCTTCATTATTTAACCCCTCCAAAGAGAAGTTCAAAATCCGATGAAATCTTTAAAAATGATTAAAAATAAAATAAACCCTCCTGTTTTCCTCCCTGAATTAAATATGCTGCATTTCTCTTCCCATTAATGCTAATTACTGAACAATTCCTGTTTGAACAGGGGCTTTGTTCCTCTTTTCCCTTTTACCCATCCACTTAGTATTTGTATCATTACAATCTGATGCCATGGAAATTACTCTAACATTACAGGGAGAGAATAATGAATCTATCGCTTGAAATGGTGAAGAGAGGAGATAGATTGTAAAAAGGAAAGGTCTTGTTTGAATAATGATCCTCGTATGCTGAGGGGAAAAAGGAAAAGAGCATGATGATGATATTGAAATTACAGGAAACATGAATATAATTCTATAGATAAATATTAGACTGAAATGTCCTTTTTAGGCAAGGGGACTTTTTTTAAACCTTTCACTCTCAAATGGAAGATGGCGAGAAAAACAGGCTAAAAATTATTCTTAGTGTTTCAGATACTTCAGGGATTGCTGTTTAGTAAGCTACTTATATGAAAATGAAATGATGACTCTCATGATGTTTAAGCAGCATTACCTATTTTCTGGAATAAGTCTAATTAATAACCCAAAACACAGACTTTTAAAATGGGACTTATGTCCCCCCCGCCCATGATATTTGCCTCCTTACAGAGATTGGCCTAGACATGAAGGTTTGCTTCACATCCCACTTTCCATGAGTTACCAAGCAAGACAAAAACCCTAAGACTCAAAGAAACAAAAGCAAAACACAATTTTGTTGTAAAATAGTCAAAAGTATTTAAATTAGAGTATAAATGGATCTTGCTCTATTGGAAAGAAGAGATTTCTTTGCGTTTAAAAACCTTTATTTCTAAGGGTAAAGGTACACAGGAAACCTACAAATAAACAAAACATCTAAGAGCTACATTTTCTACTGCTTACTTCTCAAAACATAGTCACACACTAAACACAGATAATGGAGAAACTGTCCTTCTTCTCGACCTCTAGACAGGAAGTCACCTGGAACAAACAACCAATCACTTATCACAACAGAAGTTACTTTTCCCGGGCTAATTCCCCATTGGCTCTGCGCCAGGTTTCCCTTCCAGGTCAGTCTAAAAAAATAGCAATACCTGTTAAACAAGTTAACCCTATAATTACTGGATTGTCAGACCTTGCAAACACATACATTTCCAACAAATTTATCATTAGGTTCAAAATGTCCTTGGCATATAAAAGGCCCTTAGAAGATCAAAGGCCATTTTGAACCTAATGGCTGAGCCTGAGGGTGTTTTCCTTTGGAACAAGGTCATGAAAATAGCTTCAGACAAAACCTAGGTTACAGGTTAAGCTAACATTTGATCTCTTCAGTTCTGGAATCAGACTAGTCTTCACGACATTACAGTGGTTGCCATTCAATTTGTATTTATTTAACTACTGTATTTATAGTCCACCTTTCTCACTGAGTCAAAGCAGATGCAATCAATATAAGACATTTTATAAGCAATCCAATAGGACTAAGATTATAGGAATCTGAACAGGCATAGAATAATAGATATGATACAAAATGCAGATATAATGCAAAAATGATATTACATCAGTACAATGCAGTGGCAGCAAAATAATACATGCAGCAAACAGATAATGTGTCTTATACACAGTGGCATGGTCCAAAGTTCCTTTCCCGTTATAAAATACCTTCCTGAACCATTCTGTTGTAGTGTAGTCCTATTACCTTAACAGAAATGCCCTTCTGAACAATTCTGCTTGTGAAATGAAAAAATCATGATAGAGTTTCCAGCTCTCCTCTTAGAGGTGGAAGTCCCCAGCCACCAGGCCTGACTCCCCACCACTGATTAGCTGGCTTGCAGGGGATTTACCAGGAGAGGGATGAAGGCACAGGTAATATCACTGGTGATGTGGCAACATCAGTTTCGGCGGGTGCAGAGCGTGACGTCATCACACCAGTACCATCCAAACAACATTATGGTATTTGGGCAGAAACTCTATGGCAGAAACCATTTTTACCATGGAGTTTTTCCTGAATACCAGTGTTGCCATGATGGTACTTTATGATGACATCTCACTTCCTGCACCTACTGGAAGTGACATCAAGACATCACCTGGGTCTTCCTCTCTTTCCTGGTAACTCCCCCTCCTGGGAGGCTGGCAAGGAGACAGCCTCCACTTTGTGTTTTAACAGTTTTTTCCCTCTGGGCTGGGAACAGGTAGGGGCAAGTCGGTACAATGGCTTTCCAGCTTACTTGTATACACATACTAGTGGATTTAGCTAGAGACAATGGGGTGGGTGAAGCCTTCCTCCCATCGTCTAGCAGTGAATAGAGATTTGGAGTTTTGAGAACACTAGAAAGACCAGGAAGTGCCTCTTTGACCTGGGCTGGCCAGTTTGGAGGAGGGGAAAACAGGGATGATAAAAACTCCTGGCCAGAGGGGAAAAAATCTCTTTTTCTTGGATGCTGAGGGCATGATTGCATGCAGTCCTCTTCTCTGGGAAGGCAGCCATTTTTGACCATGAGCTCACCCAGAGAGCTACAGACAGCTGCAAGGCCTTGGAAGGGAAGGTGGGAGTCCTGATCAGTGTTCCCTCTAAGCTGAGTTAGTGTGAGCCAGCTCACAGCTTTTTAGCCTCTGGCTCACACATTTTGGTCTTAGCTCAGGAAGGGGGGCTCCAGAGCAAACTAAGTGTCAGCAAGCTGCCAATGAGTTCTGTGTAACCTTTTGGTGTTCTGTACATCTCGGTGTACCCTCTTCCCTCCCCCCTCGTCAGTAGCCCGCTAAGCGCATTCCTTTCTGTGAACGCTAGTACTGCTTTGAAACATAGTTATCTTCCAAGGACGCAGGTGTGGAGCTGGAGTCGTTTTGGCCTTTGCCTAATTGTTATGAGCTAGTACATGAGAAGCAAGTAATTGTTTATCTTTCAGGAGCAGTTGATTCTCAGGCTTTAGGCACGAGTTTTTAACTCACCCGTGTAAGCGGGAACCAAGACTATTGGTTATTGCATATTATGAACTCCTTTATTATGCTGTACACTGCATCTTGTGGTCATTCCAAACAGTCCCTGTGTTCCAGTTTCTTCATTGCTTTAATAAATACTACTTTGCTACAAACGTGTATTCATCTGAATGCGTGGAGGATCGGACACTAAGGTCCTGGTCACACGGAGGATTTGCCCCGCGAAAGGGATGGATTGAGGGTGCATCAAATGGGCGCAATCATACCACAACATCGGGGAAGCGTAGCGCACGCATCTCCAACCCATACCGTCAGCCCGAAGAAGCGGATTTAAAACGCACTGTGGAAAAGGTAGTAGATTCTGGTAAATGTGTGGCACAGACGGGCATCTGATCAGAGACGCGCCGGTAGCCCATGGCATCCAGCAGCCGTCCACGACCCACACATGTGCAGTGATGCAGTACTGCCGTGTTGCCTTGCTGGGACTATGCTGTTGCCTCCCTGGTGTGATTGGCTGCCGACGGCCTGAGGATAGAGCCGTGGGGGACCGTAAGATCACGCTCCTGCGCTTCTTTTAGCACCGCCTCTAAAATCCCTCCCTTCCAGTATGGATTTTCCTGCTCGTGTGACCGGGGCCTAATTTATGCAGTAGCGAAATCACTCGCTCACAACTTATTGCCAGTAGCTCGAATTTTTGCTCACAAGACTCTACAGCTTAGAGGGAGCATTGGTCCTGATCCTTCCAGTGGGAAATCCCTACAATGAACAGGTGGTGGTGGCAGGCTACCCTAGAGGGAAGAAAAAGCCCCTCCGGGGAGTTGGGAACCCCTAGGAAGGCAAGGTGGAGCAGGGCCTGCAGGTCAGAGCAGGCCTGTTGTGCCACACACCCCATCCCCCACTGGTTGCCAGGAGGGACCTAGCAACCTTACTTCCTGACGTCCTCAGCCAGACCATTCAATGAAGCAGGGAAACAATAAAAAAGGCACACTTGTAGGGAGTTGTTGATCTTCCTCATTTTCAGGGTGGCACCTGTAGAAGGCTCCAACACATGAGGGAAGCCGTCATGGTGCAATATAGGAGGCCAGGCAATCCTACAGATATGAGGGTCTAAGGCCATGAAAGGTTTTGTTTCTTTATTCTTTGTATATTTTTGAATTTATTATTGGTCTATTTTACAAAAGTTATACCTTGCCTTTCTGTCGTCATAAGGGCAACCAAGTTGGCTAACAAATTAAAATACATAATAAATTTTTCATCTTAAAAACCATTAAGAAGAAAACCCCCACACAACTAACTGAGCATCCATACAAAAACATAAAGACAACAATTAAAGCATTGCACAGAAAGGAGGGTTTACTGAAGGGACGCCACACAAAACAAAAAAAATTCTTCACCCGCCGGCAGAAGATGGCAACAGAAGGGGACCCACTAGTCTCCTTAGTTTCAGAGTTTTGGTGCAATGACCAAGAAGACCTCTCCTGGGTTGCCATCTGCTTAATCTAACAAGGTGGAGGCACCCAAAGCAGAAAATGACCATAACTGTTGGGTAGTTTCATAAAGGAATAGGTAGTCCTTCAGGTATATTGGTCCCAAACCATATAGTCCTTTAAAGGCACCAGCACCTTGAATTGTGCCGGCAATGGGAGAGAGAGCTGTGGACAGGGATATGGGGGACATGATGCTAGCTGTGCACCTCATCACTTCCAGTAGAAAAAGGGAGTGACATAGAGTAGCTCTTGGCATTGCCAGAAACTCTATGGTAAAACTAGAGTTTCCAGCAATTCCTAGAGTGACCCTATGTCAGTTCCAGTTTTTTTTACTGGAAACTCTATGGTAAAACCAGAGTTTCTAGCAATTCCTACAGCGACCCTATGTCAGTTCCCATTTTTTTCCTGAAATTATAATTACTGCATATGATGCTGCAGGGTTTTTAATATTTTCCCCACTACTGCTCAGAGTGGCAGTGAGCAACAGGAGCTGAGGTGAAGAACCTCCACCTGGGAAATGGAATCCCTACCACAAACAGATTGGGACTGAACATATTCCTGACTGGTCAAGTCAGGGGTATTTCTAACTATCCTAAATAGGCCCTGACAATCCCACCTAACCAACCACTCATCACCATACATAGAAGCACATCCCCCCCCAGCAGACCCATACATTCACTTCCCACTCCAGCAATGTTCTTAAAGTGCCAGGCAGATAAGACCAGGCTTCGCCCAGATGTAATTTTATTCTCTGGTCACTAGGGGGCCTCCACGACCATAATTTTTGTATCAACCACCAGGGGGGATTCCACCTCCACAGGGCTCCTCCCCTCCTCCTCAGGCACAGGGATAGCAAGCCGAGCCCGATCACCAGTCCCAGCCTTCAACAGTCCAAGGCTCGCGATCTCCACATAGATGATAAATCTTGCTCCATATGTCCCGTTCAGCCTAGTCGTGCCCTTCTGATCCCCAGTCATGGGCTTTTTGATGGAATAAACCGGTAGAGGAATAAACCGGTAGTCCCCATAGAGTATAAGGGCACTGGAGCTTTTCCTTCCTCAATGCCCTAACTCTGGTCAGTTTCACTCCCTGCCAATCAGTGGCAGTAACGCGGTTGTGCGCATGCATGGGACGGGGAACGGCACTGGCTGCGACGGGCTACCAGCGCTTCCCCAACCAGACGCCTTCCGTTGCTGTGCATTATCCGGAAGGTAGTACTCTGTTGCTACTACCTTTTTGATGTGCGTTTGTGGGCCGAAGGGATGGATCGGGGCCGAGTGCATGCTGCTTCCCAGAAGTTGCTGTATGATCACGCCCGCTTGATGCGCTCCTATCTGTCCCTCTTGCGGGGCAAATCCTCCCATGTGACTGGGGCTACTGAGGACCTTTTGGGTTTCTCCATTTGGGAGCTTGTATTTTATTGTCCCAGAGCAAGCACCTTCAGCTATTACAAGATGTCCATGTACAACACTTAATTTCTTTTGCTTTTGCTTATCTAATATTTTTTTAAAAAATCTGTATGAGCACACATGTGAGCCATGGTCCCACTGTCTATAAACCAAATGAGACTTTTTTGTGGCTCCTAGTGATAATGTAAGACATTTCTTTATTGGCTGCTCCTTAAATCTGATTGGAGCGTCCTCACCTTTGCTTTTGGAAAGGCTTTCCTCGGCTTAGTATTAGAACAGTCCCTCTTAATTTTACCCACAGAGGTAAAAAAAATTATCTCCTTTGTTGTTTATTTTCAAAGCCATTTGGCTAATCTCTGCTCTCCTTAATTCCCGTGCATCATATTCTTCCTCAGGTTAATTGATAATGCTTTGGAGGGACAAATCATTCTTAGACTCAATTCAAGACATTGTATTTTCATGATTCTGGCAGTTTGATTAAAATTAACTCAAGCATATCCTCATCTGCAACTTCTTTTCCTGCACCTTTCAATTGCTTAGCTAATTCCAACATTTTGTCAAGATGTTCTCAAAGATTCACACCAGCCTGCATTCTTATGCTAAACAAGCATTTCTGAAGGCAGAGCTGGCTCTTTAAGGAGGATTTTACCTGAAATTTTTCCAACTCAGCCCAAACAACCTTTAATCAGAGATGTACTTAATCTGGGCCCATAACCCCAGTTGGCAGAGTAATTGGCACTAATAAGAAGGGGGGAGGCTACAGAAAAAAGACCAGTGAAATCATAAACAAATCTGTAGCCAAAACATGCTAAATAAATGCAACAGTAATTATATAGAAAGCAAAGTCAATGATAATGCCAGACTCATATATATATATATACTATTGTAGAATCACAAACATAATAAAGAGCAATTATCCAAAAGTGGGTGGTAACAAACTCAAACCCACAATAAATCACAGGATTAAGTTCAGCATTCATGTCAATGGAAAGTTATCCCTAAAGTCAAAAATTGTAACATTTGATTTCAAAAGAGGGAAATTTACAAAAATGAGGACAATTGTTAAAAGGAAGCTGAAAGGGAAACACAAGAGAGTCAAATCCCTAAAGGATGCTAGGAAGCTATTTAAAACCACACTAATGAAAGCCCAGATAGATGCATTCCACAGGTTAGGCAGTTGATGCAGATTACCATAGGGGCATTATGATCCCTGAATCTAGCTCTGACTATAATCTGGCCTCTACTATTTGAACCAATGGAAGGCATTATGCAGCAACACTTTACTAAGGACCATCAGGGTCAAAGAAATGAGAGGAGGAGGAGGAGAAGAGGAGGAGGAGATTGGATTTATACCCCGCCCTTCACTACCCAAAGGAGTCTCAGAGTGGCTTACAAACTCCTTTCCCTTCCCCTCCCCACAACAGACACCCTGTGAGGTAGGTGGGGCTGAGAGAGCTCTTGACAGAAACTACTCTTTTTCAAGAACAGCTCTTATCAGAACTACGGCTTGCCCAAGGTCATCCAGCAGGTGCAAGTGGAGGAGTGGGGAATCAAACCCGGTTCTCCCAGATTAGCGTCCGCACACTTAACCATTACACCAAACTGGCTCTCAGTGGGTACAGCTGATAATATGTGGGGCTAAGACTATAGAGACTTGGGTTCAGTCACTATATTTTAATTTATTTACACTCCAATTTTATCCTCAGTAGAGACCACCCCCAGTGGAACAACTTCTTTCTTCCCTCCTCCATTTTATCCTGAGAACAATTCTGTGAGGTGGATAGGGGAGAGGGAGGGAGAGAGGGAGGGAGGGAGGGAGGGAGGGGGAGAGAGAGGCCCAACGTTACACTGTGAGCTTCATCTCTCAGATCCTAGTCTGACACTCTAACCACTCCCACTATACTGGCTATCTCTAGACTGGTCACACACTCTGAGTCTAACCTATTTTACAGGGATGTGAGGATAAAACGGGATCACTGACATGTAAGCAATGATAGAATAGAAATAGTAATGTGATGTGATAGACTGAAGGAAATAAATGACTACTTGGAAAAGGGCAACAAACAAAAACCAAAGCTTCCTGGGAAAAGAGAGCATAAGGGATGCTAACACTAACAAGGCATAGGAGTTAATAGCAGGACTAGGACTTGAATCCAAATCTCTTCAATCAAATTTTCTTTTCACTGGCTCTCACCATGAATAGCTCAGGGTTAAGCTTTTTTGGGGGGGTATTTCTTTTATTGTAGAAAACTTAGCCAGCGATTACTGTCACAGCGACATTTGCTGTTGCTCTAAAGCAATTCCATTTCCTTTTTACATTGTTTCCCCTTTCAGATTAAAAACCTTTGGGGAGAGGCTAGCAAATTTTATGGCTGAGGTATGCGAGAAGCAAATTAAAATTCCATAAATATATTTTCTTGTGAAAATTTACACATCCTGTATTCCTCGGGTATCTAATTAGACGCTGGGAAGAAAATAGCCCCAGAAAGGATATGCATTTTGTTCAAATAATTTTTAAAATTGAGCTAAATAATGGTCATTTTATACAGCACACAATATAATTGTTCTTCTTGTATTGGGGAGTAGTTATAAATTATCTAGTATCCCAGTTGGCTTGGTTGCCATGCAGAGCTCCAAACAATTGAGTAGAGTTCCTGGCCACGTAAATCCAGGGTTTTCTGACAGCTAGACTGTTATTGTAGCTACTAACTAACCTTCTGCATGCATTAAAAAAAACCTATGAAAGAATGGGCATTTCTCTAAGTGCTGACACTGAAACATTGTGAAAAACTCTTCGAATTATTTGTATTATTATGAATAGAAAATATAATTACCGTAATCAGCCTTGAGTCTGAGGCAATGTTGTTTAAAAAATGGGAAGAGAGCAAGAAAGTGGAGGGGGGGACCCAGACCTGAGCAAACGAAAATGAACCTTGATAATAGAACAACCTTGAATTCCTCTTCATTTATCACACTAATGGATGTCAAGATGACCTCAATCAAACATTTTGTTTTCCAGTTTCTAGCAATGGAAAGGCTTCCCTTTATCCCTGAAAAAAAAAAAGTTATTTAAATGGTTTCATTATAAAGTGATCCTAGCAATTATATTACTGTAGAAGGTCAATTCTAGTATTGGATAATATTATATGAAGGACCAGTGCTGGTAGGAAAATGGGGGAAAATATTGTTTTCATATATTTGGTCACAAAAACTGGGAATTTTAAACTAACACATGCCCTCCCCAATTGATGCAAAGTGCTTGTGCAAAATAGAAAAGACGGTACCATATGTTAATTTTTTTGACCACTTAAAATTGGCAGAAGTAGAATAGTCTGTTTCAGGTGTACTTCAGTGGAGATGTATCTCATATTCTCTTTCCCATAAGAAAGTGATCCAAGAAAAGACATGATCTGACCTGTCTTTCATAATAAATTCCTTCCCCCCCTTTTTTTTTTGGGGGGGGGTATCTTTGAGCGCCAGTAAGATAGCACCTCAGAGACAGACCTGTTGACCAGGGAGCCCCCAAGTTCAAATATTGCATGTGTCAGAATTCATTACATGGCCCTAGGCAAACCACTATTATCTCCACCTCTAGGGTTGCTGCCTCTCAATTGGGAAACCTCTGGAGATTTGGGGGTTGGGGAGGGGCCTCATCAGGGTACAATGCCTTACAGGGCACCCTCCAAAGCAGTCATTTTCTCCAGGGGAACTGATCTCTGCTGTCTAGAGATCAGCTGTGATTTGGGGAGATCTCCTGGCCCCATCTGAAGGCTGGTGATCCCGTCCACCTCAGACCCCCATATACTGGCCATGGATGACAAGACTGATCCACCTTACAGTGCCGTAGTAAAGTTTCCTGAAATAATATTTAGGAAGTAGTTTGAGTTCTCAGAAAGTATACTGCCTTGAGATCTTACTTTCTGTTACAGCAGAGGTTTTGTTCCGGAGAAAAGAATCTTGGAAATCTTTCTTCGGGAGCAAATCTTCTCACTTAGCAGAAAGAGATCCAACTGTATATAACTACAAGGTACCTCTGAAATTTAGAATATAAGGTTTTCTGTCCTTGGGAATGTTTAGGTCGTTCCTCCTTCCAGAGTTTCGTGCTTTTCTCCTCCATTCCAACAAGTTTCCATTCTTTTGGTTTTTCTGTACGATTTCTGTGTGGGAAGGGTGTCATTAGAGCACTTTTCGGGTTTTAATGTTTTTAGTGATCCTGTCCTGCATACTGGGAGAAAGTGCTATGTATACGTGTATTTTGCAGTATCTATATGTGCAAGCAGTACTCACAAAAATATGGTTTTCAGGGCATGCATACTGCAAAATACATGCATTGCCCTTTTCAGATAAATGGCAATTGCGCATACTAAGATGATCAAGTGTAGTGTGTTCTCCTGGTACATGGGACTGCAGCAGCAGAAATGTAATGCCTGAAAAGACTTCTCACAAAAGAGCATCTCCTGTCGGTCAAGCAAAGTAGTTAGACGTCAATAGCCCTTAATACGGAAATTGCTAAATACAATTAAACAAAAAAGTTACAGTAAATTACGATAGGAGCAGTTAAGATAAACTAAAAACATGTAAACAGAAAAAACCTGACTTATCTTTCTTTACTAGGTTTAATGAATGTTCTCTATAGATACCTTGGGCTAACATAAAACTTTAAACCGGTAAATCATAATAAGGGGGGGTGGGGGAGCGTCAGTCATTTTAAAGTTGTTGTTTTTTTAAAAAAAAATGTAGAGTACCACATAAATCACGTCCCTTTTTTGCCTTCCTCCCCCCCCCTTCCCCCCCCCCCCCCCCAACATAAACTGAAAGGACTGGGAACATTTGTGGTGGTTCTTCTTCTTTTTTAAAATGTAAGTCCTTTTTCTTTCTGTTTTTTGCCAAATCATGCAGAAGATGCTGGCAGCTGCAAAGATTCAATTATACACAATGCAAAAAATAATTTAAAAAAATAATGGCACTTGAAAAAAAAACGCCTCTCCAGAAACTGCGTGGAACAATAAATCCGTTAATTAGCTAATTAATATTCAATTGGGGTCAGTGGGCTTAATAGAACATTTTTCTGAGACCCAAGAAATTTTGAAATCACAATGTTAAGTCTGCCCATTTCCATTATCATCTTAGAGCAGGCAGCCCTTATCTTACTGCCAGATGTCTTAGAACAATACAGGACCATTATCATCTCATTGCAGTGGGTGAGAATACTACATTTGGATGTTGCAGGCTGTGAAGTAAAAATGCTTGAGCATTTAGCGTAATTGATATATGGTTTCTGCTATATTGTTTAGGGCTGTTTGTTTGCTTTACTGGTATTTAAAGCAGTGGAGCATCACAAGATTGATTTTCATTGGTCGCTATTTTTTTCCTCCCCTACAAAGTCAGGGACAACCTGTCAGTGCTAGATTCTGACCGACTGAATCAATCCAGTGCTCATGACAGCTCAGGTGTGCTTGACAATTAAGAATTTGGGGGTTTCATATGTGCATGTGTCAAGATGATGGAGCAATAAACTTTCTAGAATTCATTTGGTAGGAAATTAACAATATTTCATTAACCATGGCCAAACTTTGTAATAGAATATTAGGCAGAGTGGACTTGTTCTAAAAAGTTGTGAATTCTGTAATCTCTA
This sequence comes from Gekko japonicus, assembly GCF_001447785.1. Taxonomy (NCBI): domain Eukaryota; kingdom Metazoa; phylum Chordata; class Lepidosauria; order Squamata; family Gekkonidae; genus Gekko; species Gekko japonicus. Next base: position 62,968 of record NW_015175508.1, on the reverse strand, counting down.
AGGGAAATGTGCTTTACTTTCAAGCTTATTATCAAAAAGCAAGTATATGCAGAACACTGGCCTTACAATTAAGCCCTTGCTTTGGGGACCAGAAAAAAACACCATTTCCCATCTTCTAATTTTCATTTTGGTGTGTAATTTATATAAATGAGCTCTAGTCCAAAGCAGGGACATCATCTCCTTCAGCCATATCTATGCAGGAAGATAGCACATCCCTGGTTCTTCAGTACATTACAATGCAATCCTATGTAGAGTTATACCCTTCTAGGTCAATGGGTCAGAAGGGCGTAAGTCTACTTAGAGGAGTACTGTTAAAGCAAGATTGCTGAGGGGAAATCAGTATGGCTTCTGCAAAGGGTAGTCCTGAGTCACCAACCTTTTGGAGTCCTCTGCTAAAGCGAAAAAAGCTTGTAGACAATGGTGACCCAGTAGACATATACTTCAGCTTGCGAAAGGTTTTTGGCAATGTACCTCACCAAAGACTGCTAAGTCTTTTTCTAGCCTGGAAAAAATTGAGTAAGGGGAGACACAACAGAGGTGTATAACATCATGCATGACAGAGATTATGCTTTCCTCTCTCTCCCCGGATACAAGAACCCAGTGTTATTCACTGAATCTGAAGGGTTGGAGATGCAGGACAGACAAAAGCAAGTATTTCTTCACATGGTGCATAATTAATTTGTGGAACTCACTGCCATAGGATGATGATGATGATGATGATGATGATGATGATGATGATGATGATGATGATGATGATGATGATGATGATGATAATAATAATGCTTTCGATTTATTGATCGCTCTTTCCCACATACCTGCGGGCTCAGAGCGATTTACAGTTTCTCATGAGACAGTTGGACTAACAATATTTGTGGGGATAGGGAAGACAAACATGCAGCATTAATTACACACACATTGCAGCTAGCCGGGCTTCATCTGCGGGCTGAGTCAGTCGTGTTCCTACGGCATCTTGTCGGCTGGCTGATGACGTCTGGGTGTGATCATGTTCACCAACCTGGGAGGCTTTAAAATGGGAGTGGACAAATTCATCGAGGACTGGGCTATCACTGGCTACTAATGATGACAGATACCTACTCCCTCCAGTACCAGAGGTGGTATGCCTCTTAAAATCAATTGTTGGGAAGCATAGGCAGGATGACACTGTTGCAGTCGTCCTGCTTGTGGGCTTCCTAGAGGTAGCTGGTTGGCCACTGTGTGAACAGAACGCTGGACTAGATGGGCCTTTGGTTTGATCCAGCATGAGTCTTCTTATGTTCTTAACAGGAATAAATGGACAGTTCTCACAAGTAAGCAGTGGGGTTGCACAAGGATGGGTATTGGGGCTGGTACTATTTCATTTGGCCATAACTGATCTGGAACTGGGGGTGAGTAGTGTAGTGGCCAAGTTTACAGAGGACACAGCATCTATATACTAATAGTGAAGTCGCCCCCTTGCATGCGGATACCTAAATCCGCACATCGGGGGCACCTGGGGGGAGGGAGATTTTCGTGCACACTTGGGGCAGTCCCCAGGTATGCACAAAAATCTGAAAAGTTGGAAAAAATATTGGGGGGATACTTAAATCCCCCCAAAAGTAACAGAGCGTCCCCTGCGCGTGCGAAGGGAACGCTCTGCGAACTGCCTCGCCACTGCCACAGGGGACAGGAGGGCAGGACAAGGCTTGCCTGGCTGGCAGGCTGGTGGGCAGGCAGACAGACCTGCGAGGCCCGGTAGCTGTAAGCCGCTCAGGCCTCGGTTCGGAGCAGGGGGAAAGAACCGGAGTGGGGGGGAAAGACCGGTGAGGCCCGGTGGCTACAAGCCGTGCGGGCCTCGCTTTGGAGTGGGGGGAGAGCGGCGAGGCCCAGCGGCTACAACCCGCGCGGGCCTCGCTTTGGAGCGGGGGGAGAGCGGCGAGGCCCGGCGGCGTCAAGCCCCG
>NW_015175508.1:58508-60799 GCF_001447785.1 Gekko japonicus | reverse complement strand
AGAGATCTTGGGGTCAAAGTGGATAGCTCAGTGAAAGTGCCGACTCAGTGCGCTGCAGCAGTGAAAAAGGCAAACTCTCTGCTGGGGAAAGGGACTGAAATCTAAAAAGTCAATATTATAACGCCCCTGAGTACATCAATGGTGCAGCCTCATTTGCAGTACTGTGTGCAGTCCTTGTCACTGTATTTCAAAAAGGACATTGCCGAGCTGGAAAAAGGACCAAAGAGGGCAGTCAAGATGATAAAGGGGTTTAAGCACTGCATCTAAGAGGAAAAACTGAAGAGTCTGGGACTTCTCAGTTTAGAAAGGAGGTGACTAATGAGGAATATGATGCAGGTTTATAAAACATTATGCACAGGGTAGAGAGAGTAGACAGACAGAACTTTTCTCCCCCTCCCAAAATACTCAAGGGCATCCAGTGAAGCTGATGGACTGTAGATTCAGGATGTACTAAAAGAAATACTTTACTCGGCGAGTGATTAAGAGGTAGCATTCACTGCCAGAGGATGTAGAAGAAGAGTAGGTTTTTATACCCCGCTTTTCTCTACTTTAAAGAGTCTCAAAGCAGCTTACAATCACCTTTCCCTTCCTCTCCCCACAACAGGAATCTTGTGAGGTAGGTGGGGCTGAGACAGTTCTGAGAGCACCGTGACTGGCCCAAGGTCACCCAGGGGGCTTCATGTGAAGTGGGGAATCAAACCTGGTTCTCCAAATTAGAATCCATTGCTCTTAACCATTAGACCACACTGGCTCTGTAATGTTTACCATATGCACAGACAGCTTTTAAGGGGGATTAGACAGATTCATGGAGGATAGGTCTATTAGTAGCTACTAGCCATGGTGACTGAAGGGAGCCCTGCATTCAAAGGTAGTAAACCTCTGAGTACCAGTGCCAGGAGGCAACATTGGGGTAAGGCCTCAGCCTCTGCACCCTGTTGTTGGCCCCCCAGAGGATCTGGTTGGCCAGTATGTGAGACAGGATGCTGGACTAGATGGAACATTGCTCTGATCCAGCGGGACTCTTCATATGTTCTTACCATAAAAAGGACACAGTGTTGCATAGAGTCTCATGTACCTTTTCACTTCTGTCTGTGCTGGTCTTTAATTGTTCTGTTTTCCTGTACAGACTCTCAGAAAGTTGTACATGATCAATAGTCACACGTAAAAATATTTATTGTGTTTTAAAAAGTCAACATCATGTGGACATGTTGTGCTGGTCCATTAGATCTCCACGGGCTAACTGAATATGAGTGCTCATTACGTATTGACAGCAGTATCAAGTGATCATTTGCCTCTGAGACTGGTAATCTTTTGTAAATAATCCACATCTCATCAAGTGTGAGACTTTTCAGTGGAGTCAGTTCACACTATGAGCTGTAAGTTATCACAAATATAATAATCAAGAGATGCAAAAACATATGTGAACCAGGCCCAAGACTGCCATTATAAAATAATTTTACCGTCTTCCGGTTTATGACGACATGCTGGCGGACATCTCCTGGATATGCTCCCGGACACGCTGGTGGCATCTCCCAGACCTCCTGGGGATATGATCTGTGCACCAGTGGATAGAAGGGGGGTGACGGGTCACCCCCCCCGGAGCCTTGGCAAAAGGCTCCTAGCCATGGGGCTTTTGAGGGGTGACCTCTTCACCAGCACGATGCTGGGGAATTGAGGCGCTCCTCCGCCCTGACAGTCCTGCCACTGAGTGTCCGTATGGAACTAGAGCCACTAACTGGGACAAGCATTGGAGATTGAGCATTTTGAACGTGTGCCGAGCGAGGTCGTATGACCAACAATGAACAGTGAGTCAGGTTAAAGTGAATACAAGAATTTAAAAAGAAAGCTACCCCCTGGGAATGGCGAGAAAAGCGAGTGGGGGAGGGGCCCCTCTCATGCGCATGAACTAAACAATGAAATACTAAGGGGGGAGTGGAAGAAAAAGCATTGAAATCTTTTTTGAGAGACTTACCAGAGCGTGGATAAGCGTATGGGCATATTTCAGAGACTTTAGCAAGTTTTCATAAAAGTAAACAATCCATAAAGATGGCGGAGAAGAGGGCAGAGAAAGACAAACCAGCAAAAGTGAAACCAGTGGGGAACATGAACCCTCGACTGGAAGAGGTGACTGAGTTCTCCAAAATGTTGGCAGATTCCTTGCGCCCTCTGCTGGAACACATGGCTAACATCAAACAACAGCTGACAACTCTAAACCAGAATCTTGCAACTCAGCAGCTCCAACTGACTGAGACTTTAAAAATAACGAAGCAAACGGCTGAGAAGGTGAAGGA
>NW_015175508.1:46648-58155 GCF_001447785.1 Gekko japonicus | reverse complement strand
GAATGCCCTTGAAAATCGGGGACAATACCATCAGGATTTTAAAAGACATTCCATTTGAAATAAGGCAAAAGAGGAAGAAATATAAAGACTTAATTCTTTTTTTACAAACAGCATTGTCTACACATGGTTAATTCCAGAAGGCATCATTTTCAAACTACACAATAAAAAAGAAAAGATTGACTCTGTTTCCAAAGCACGTGAGTTCCTGAGAGTGCAGCTGGGAGAGACAGCTGAGGTCGAGAAGGAAGAAGATCAAAGCAAATCCAGTGGCGAATTGGACTCGGTGTCTTCCGACGAGGACTCTCTTTCCGATAAGGGGGCAGCTGCCCCCAAACGTACATATAAATTGAGGATTAGAAAAGACAAGACAAAATGAAGGCTGAAGGACTCTGAATTGTGCCTTAAAATTTTAGTTTTATTATGGGATGCTCTGGGGGTTCTCTTAAACAGTTAAATCAATGGATAAAAAGATAAATAATTTAGCATAACCGATGATGTTCAAAGTAATATTAGCAATTTAAGATTAACATTTATATAAGCTGTTGTTATGATCTCCTATACTTGGGGTTTTAGTTAATTAGTGGTTTTCTTTCCTTTCTCCCTAGATGTAGTTACCCCTTCCCAATTTTTCATTGTAGTTTGTAGTCTATTAAAAATGCAATAAGAAATCTCCTCCAGGGGGGCCAAAAAAAAAAGAAAAGAAGATAATTTTACCCAATGTCACAGTGTCTGTTATTTGACTATTTATAATCCCCCATTTCCCCATAATTGAGGCCCAAGGCAGGTCCTAATAAGGTAAGTATGAATAAATAAATAGATAGTAGGGGACCTGCAAGGATTTGCTGGAGGCATATAATTTTCCTCTACTGGGGACAAGAGATCTCCTGCCCAAGTGAGCACATTGCAACCCTAGGGCAGAGGCCATTCTTGAGGTGGTAAAACAAGAAACTGCTGATCAAAAAAGCATAGCTGCTACAAGTGTTTATATAGGGAGATATTGTCCCTAAGGTATGTAGGTCCCAGGTCATGAAGGGGTTTAAAGGTCAAACCAGCACCTTGAATTAAGCACAGAACACAACAACCAATGCAGATGTCCCAAGAGTGATGTGATGTTTAATATTGGATTGAAAATATGAGCTGCCACATTTTGTACTTGTTGAAGTTTCCAAATTTTCTTTGAGAACACCTCCACAAAAACTCAGCTTCTCTTGTAACATATCTCGATGACCTGCTCATTTGTTTTATGAAAGGTATTTAATATTCTACCATGGAGCCCATTGTACTAGAGATGGGACTATATAGATTTTCCTCTTTTTTGATTATTCATATTTCTCTGGTTTTTATAGGTTTATTATAGATTTAACATTTTATTGGAATGTAATGAAGGCCTGGCATATAGAAGGCCTCTCTTCTTTGTGGGTCAGGGTATTTTTCCAGTTGATGTTAACAGACAAGACAATAACATTCTTTTGGTACAAAAGAAGGTAGAAGGTTCATGGTTCTAATTGTTTGGGTTACAACTTCATAGTGTCTGGGTCAAAACGGATCTTTTACTTGGTATCAGAGAAAAACACCTTTGTTTGGGTGAGAACAAGCGTTGGCCGATATGACTTAAGTCAGGTCAAGTAAATATGTGACGCTATTGCACAGACACACCTTTCTTACATTTGACCAATAAGGAGATTTTTATGTAAATGTTGTTTAAGTTTTTGTAACCAATTATGCCTTCTAAATATTATTCTCATGATGATGATATGATGATGTCATATTAAGTATTTAACCTGGCGTGATCTGGTCCATGGGGTCGCGAAGAGTCAGACTCGACTGTGCGACTGAACAACAACATTTCCTGATTGGGCTCAGAAAGCAGTCAGCTTTGATGGGTCCTTTGGCCTAACTGTTTTCCGTATTTCATTGCAATAAAATACAAGATCTTCCTCCTCATTTTGACTTCAATCTTCTATTTTTGACTGGATATTAATTTGTATATCACCCACAAGGGTGACTGCTTTCTGTCTATATTGCCTGAATATGGTTATGGCTGCAGTCAACAACCTTTTTGTTCTTATGAGCACTATCATGGACTTTAAAAGATCTGAAACAAAATAAATGGTTATGTTGTTGAACAAAGCTTGAGTCCAGTGGCACCTTTAAGGCCAACAAAGCTTAATTCTGGATATAAGCTTTCATGTGTTTCCTGTTTCCATGCAGTACATTCTGACAGAGAGTCCAATCAGACGGCTCTTTAGATCCGCGCGAGGCACGATTGCCTCACGGATCTAAAGGTAATGTCCAGAAACAAACATCTGGGAAATGTCCCTCTTCTGTGGACATCCCGTTTTGCTGCACTTCGGAGCCATACTTAAAAGATACCACTTTAAATCTGGAGTTTTCGGTTACCTGCGGGACAATTGCGTACTTTTACCCGTCTGATCATTCCACCAGCGCGCAATCCTCCTATCAGGGTGCTCTGATGTAATACCATCCCAAGCGGGCACCATTTAAAAAAATCTCTACACATGCGTGGTTCAACAAGAACATGCTGTCACATCTATGCGCATGCGCAAAAAGTATTTTTTTAAAAAAACACTGCTACGATGGATTAAAAAGATCGGGATCAAATTCAAGATGGCACATTGGCGGGATTAGCTGCACGTCTGAACACACCCAGAATAAATTATTTCTGAGGTTCCAGGCCATGATCCATGGGTGCAGCCATGTTCAAAAGAAAGAGGCTTCCTTTTTTCCTCTCCCTTTGGCCCATGAATATGAACCAGCCACTTGTGCATTGCATTACTTTTCATGGGAGGCGCATCTAATCCTACTAAAAGCAACAATCTGTGCGCTAAAGTGTGCTTCACAGTTAGTCAGGTCAAGGGAGAAAAAAGACTCTATTGAGCCTTATGCCAGACCTTTCCCATGTAGGACTTGTGTCATGATTTATTGTTCAATGTTTTGTTTTTATTGTTCCAGAGTCTACTTTGTGATTCTCTGCAAAATCATAATATTTTAAATTTTAAAAAGAGGAAAAAAACCCTAATCCAACCCTTAATCCTAAAAGCAGACCCATTCACCTTCACAACTCAGAAGAATCTGCTGCAAGCAAATAATGAGCATTGTTTGTGTGAAACATGGTGAATAGTGACTGTCCCATACATCTCAAGCAAACAAAGCCAGAAGCTAAAAAGGATTGTTTTCCTTGTCCCTTCAGTCTAATAACCAACGTGATATGAGGAAGCATTTAACAATCTGTCAGATTCTAAGCAGGAACAATACCTTTCTAAAAATGCTTCACACTTGATAGCATTGACAAATGAATACTGGGAAAATAACCATGTATACCATCATGGGAAGGAACCATGGCTCAGTGGTAGAGCATCGTCTTTGCATGCAGAAGATCCCAGGTTCAATCCCCAGCATCTCTAATTAAAAGGATCCAGTATGAGGTGGTGTGAAACACTACTACCTGACATCCTGGAGATACACTGCATGTTTGATTAGACAATACTGATTTTGATGGACCAATAGTCTGATTCAGTATAAGGCAGCTTCATGTGTTCATGTGATTGTTTACCTGGGCCCAGCTCAAAGAAAGTTAGCCATTTATGATTGCCGCTGGACTCAATAGATTGTATGTCAGCCATATCTAATTTATCTTGTCCTATTTGTTTCCCTGATGTGGATAGCCCATGCCAGCTTGATCTTGTCAGATCACAGAAGGTAAACTCAGTCAGCCCTGGTCAGTAGCTGGACTGTAGAACAGCAAAGAATACCAGAGTTGCTACACAGAGTCCGGCTATGGCAAACCACCTCTGAATGTGTCTTGTCTTGAAAATCCTACAGGGTCACCATTAGTCAGCTTCAACTTGATGGCAAATAAATAAATTTTCACTAGATATAAACATGCCTTTCTTGGGATTGGGTTTATTATTATTGGTGGTGGTGGTGGTGGTTATGAATTGTCACAGTCAGATATTTGACTGTTAGATGGTGTTCTGCAATCTGAGATCTAGCCAAGTTCTTGGGAATTGCAGAGGTATATTTGCAGGATTCTCGCTGTTCCAAGCAACACTGTCTTCTGGAGCTGAGCTGGTGTTCTTTGTTCAATGGCCAGAATATCCAGGTGTTTCTTGGGACTTCTAGACACTGCTCCAAGGGCCCCAATGACAACTGGCACAATGGTAACCTTCATCTCCCAGAGGCACTGTAACTCTTGTCCGGGCACAGATCCATGCCCAGACTGTCCCAGCAGCCAAGGGGGAAAAGATGACAGGGGCAAGGGCCCAGACCAAGTGGGCGAGGCCTGACTCAACAGCCCACGAACCACAGCTGAACACGCCTGTAGATGCCCCACCACAACCCCACCACCTGTGCTACAATGGCGCCTCACCTTGTGGGTCCCCACAACCCCAACCCCACTTGATACACTGGAGCTGGCAGGCAGAAGCCCCAAGGCAAGAGCCAGAGATGTAGCCGGCAGGTGGGGGGCAGGGTCAAGCCCAACCCCATGAACGAGCACAATGCCCAGAGAGGAAGGGATGGGGGAAGCTGGCAGATTGGCCTGCACTAACCTGTGACCCTGACAAGGGAAGGGAGTGGCGGCTGGAGCCTCTGACCCTGGGCCGTGCCCCTGTGATGGCTGACCACAGGGACGGCCCAGGGAGTCTGGAACAAGGGGGTGCAGCCACATCTATAAGAGGACCTGTCCCTACAGCCAATGGGGAAGGACGAAAGGAAAATGAGCAGGGGAAAGGGCCACTCTGGGAGACATAGAGCGAAATGGGAGGGACATGGTGGACTATAAGAGGGGCACAGAATTCTGAAACTGGGGAGGAAAGAGAGGCTGGAAACTGAATGTGATGCAGAGATAGATTTGTGTGGTTTTAATCAGAGGTGTCAAAGGAAGTGAAGTAACCCCTTTTGCCCTCATTCTGAGGACTTGGCAGCTCCTCTTAGGGCCTCCAGCACAGCAGAGGGTGAACGCCCCAGGCGGTTGGGTGCCCTAACTTACAACTCTATTTGTAGGACTTGGTATTTTGTGATCTTCTCCTGTTCTTTCTGTTCTGCTGTCTCCTGGGATTGCAGTGTTAGTGAACCAAACCCAGTTTCTCATTTTTTCTACCACTGTGATATCAGGGGTGTTTATCCAGGTTTTTATCTGTTTGCAATCAGAAGTCCCAAAGAATCTTTGTTTCATCATTCAACATGTTTTTGTCTGGTTTGTGTTTCCATGAAATTCTGGCTGATACTTACAAAGTCATAAGTATTATTATGATTATGAATAAATATGTTGGGAATTGGTATCTGTCAAGAACATGATTGGACCTATATGCAATTTTCATATCTGTTAGTATACATGGCTCCCCCTGTGCCTGTTTACATACCTACGGAAGGAAAACGCTGCAGTGAAATGGCCCCAGTATTTCAGAAAAGAAGATTTGGTTAGAGTCTCCAGTAGTGGGCCTTGTTCTTCTTTTCTTGCCTGAAAATCAAACGTGGAAGTAGGTAGGAAAAAAAAATTAATAAAAATCCAAAGACCATTATTACAACTTTTGGAGTTCACTGGAGTGTACACGGTTGTTTATTGCATTCCACAAAATTTTATAAAATAGTTGTGATCAGAATTAGATTTTTTTGTTTAGTTGGTAGTAAATCCTCCGGGTTAGTTTAGGAAGGCCATTTAGGTCCAAGCAGTTTGACATAGTCTCCTTAAATCACTGTCATAGCCCCCTGACATGTAATATACTCTTTTGATGATTAGATTGTAAATGAAAAATATAGTCAGCATTAACACAACCAAAAATGAACAGGAGCTAACCTACCTGCCTGCCTGTGTAGCTCCTTTACAAGGTCTAATTTTATCTCAGTGTTAGAAATGACATGCCAAAAACTGTTTTTCAAGCACAGAATGATTCGCTATTTCAGGTTTTCAGCTTTGATGCATTTCAAAGTATGTTTCCCTGAGTTTGACATAGTCTCCTTAAATCACTGTCATAGCCCCCTGACATGTAATATACTCTTTTGATGATTAGATTGTAAATGAAAAATATAGTCAGCATTAACACAACCAAAAATGAACAGGAGCTAACCTACCTGCCTTCCTGTGTAGCTCCTTTACAAGGTCTAATTTTATCTCAGTGTTAGAAATGACATGCCAAAACTGTTTTTCAAGCACAGAATGATTAGCTATTTCAGGTGTTCAGCTTTGATGCATTTTAAAGTATGTTTCCCTGCACGAACAGTTTGCAAACTTATAGATGATTTCAGATGTGTGAAAAAGGACAAATCAGGGACATATATGCTTAAGTATGGCAAACATTTTCCCCCTAATCCACAAATAGAAATTTTTAATGGAAATTGTGAGGATTTACAGGCATTTCCTCAATAGTGGATTTTCTGGGTATTGGTTTTCTGCATAAGTTTAACTTTCAAGTCAAACTCCTAGTGATGGAGGGTTTTGTGCAAAGATTTAGCTTTGGAGAGCTTCTGCACTGAGCTAATTTATGTAGGTTAAATTATTTGAATATTCCTAGAGTGCAGTGGTAACATATTAACTTTAACATATGGCTTTCATCGCCATTTGCTTTTTAAATGGATTAAATAAATGCATAGATGACAACTGTATGAATACTGATTAGGCATGCCAACTAGATGCAACCTTCAAATTATGAGGCAGTATACTTTTATCAGACACTGACAAGCAACAGGGAATAGCTGTCTCTATCTTCTAGCACTTGTGCGCTTGCTGTGGGCATCTTATTGGCCACTGCTGGTGACTGAAAGAACTTTTTGTGTAGTGGTTAGGTGCACGGACTCTAATCTGGGAGAGCCGGGTTTGATTCCCCACTCCTCCACTTGCACCTGGATGGATGACCTTGGGCAAGCCGTAGTTCTGATAAGAGATGTTCTTGAAAAAAGAGCCGTTTCTGTCAGAGCTCTCTCAGTCCCACCTACCACACAGGGTGTCTGTTGTGGGGAGGGGAGGGGAAAGGAGTTTATAAGCAGCTCTGAGACACCTTTGGGTAGTGAAGGGCGGGGTATAAATCCAATCTCTTCTCTTCCTCACTTCTTCTTCTTTAACTTGATGGACTCTTGGTCTGCTCTGATATGGGCTGTTCTTACGACTTTCTCTCCCTCTGAATGGACTCTTGGTCTGCTCTGATATGGGCTCCCTCTGAAAAAACATGGCTAATCTCAAAGGTGTTTTTCCCCCCACCTCTGAAATAAATAATTACTAGCAAATAGATACAAGGGAAAATATCAAAGAGACTAAAATGAGATCAAGAGAGGGACTAACAGTTTTGCAGAAGCTGAGATCCCACTGCTTCTATTTATTTGCTTTGTTCTTTGTTGCCAAAAAGCAGGATGTGTGTGTGTGTCCTTTGCAGAACTCATTTTTTTTAAAAAAAGAATTGGTCTCTCCCTACCTCTTGCCAGTTACCCAGCTGTTGTGTTTAATTCAGGCAGAGCCTCTGTGCAATTGTTCAGATTAGATGCCAATTGCTACCTCTCTGCTGTAAAGCTCAAGCACCCAAAACCTTAACAAGAAAATGAAAGCTCCCATTTCCACATTTCCATAAATGAAAAGATGTTTAAGTATTGGGAGACACTGAAAGAAATTCTGCAGTTTGAAGATACTTCAACTTAACTGCTAATTGCAGGGGACCAGTGGGCGTAATTTTGGCACTGTATTAGCTCTGCTACTCCATGAATAATTTGCATACAAAATACTTTATTTTGGCAATCTATTAAAGAGCTATACAGTATTTGTGGCTTATCACATTCACGCAGGAAGCAGGATCCTTGGCCATCTCGTTAAATTCTGTTGATGCATAACAATTTAAAGCATGGCACAAGCTGGTATGACATTTAAAAGATGCCTTCACTTAATTATATTACACAAATATTGGGTTGTTTATCCTTGGGAATAAAGTCTTTTTGAAGTCAAAGCTGGCATGTGTATAAAGGAGTAAATTTTAACTGATCCCTCAAGTGGGCCTCCTAGCTGCAAATTGGGGTGCTTGCATTTTTTAAATTATTTGTGATAAGAAGCATTACATTTTTGAATACAGTCACTAGAGTTTGGGTGTTTATTTTTTTCCCTCCCTCTTCTTTTTCTACAGGGGGGAATGTGTTGCTTAACAATAAATCGTGTCATGAAAACAGAAAGTGTGGCGTGTGGAGCAGTGGGGGAGAGACTGAAATTTTTACAAACAATGCCTTTATGACGGTAACGGCAAAAGCAAAATAATTAAAATTACTTTTTAAAACTTCACTTGTGAAAAGTAAAACAGTCACTAGAAGTTAATTCTGGAGTATTTGGGAGTACAGACAAGTAAGAACAAAAATTATTTCATTTCTAAAGCAATTTCGTTTCCACAGCAGCGGTGACTGGCATCCTCAGAGGTATAACACAGAAAGATGGAGTACTCTCTGTGTCAATGTAAGAAGAAAAATGGTAGGCAGGTAATTTATATCTACTCCGAAAGGTGGGGTAGGGCAGAGTCATTATCTTGTAGGAATTTCCCTGGCTGTGACATGCTAATGGAGAAGCTTTCCTGAGGAGGTTCTTTTGTGCAGTGGGTTGCCAACCTCTAGGCGGGGCCCAGAGATCTCCTGGAATCACAACTGATCTCCAGACAGCATAGATCAATTCCCCTGGAGAAAAATGACTGCTTTGGAGGGTAGACCTTATGATATTATACCTTGCTGAGCTCTATCCCCAGGCTCCACACCCAAATCTCCGGGAATTTCCCAACCCGGAGCTGGCAGCCTTAGAACCTAAAGCAGTGAAAATGCATTGTACAAGTTGGCCCTCCAAATGATGTACTTGCAGATATCAAGTACTGCAACTGTCCAGAATGCTGCTGTTGTTCAGCCCACGAGCATGGTACATAGATGTGCGGCAGGGCTCTTTTGGAAGCAGGAACTCCTTTGCATATTAGGCGACACACCCTTAAGGTAGCCAATCCTCCAAAAGCTTACAGGAGCCCCTGTAAGAAGAGCCCTGTCAGCTCTTGGAGGATTGGCTACATTAGGGGTGTGTCGCCTAATATGCAAAGGAGTTCCTGCTACAGAAAGAGCCCTGGTTGCCAGTTTTATACCCAAAGAAGAACCCGTCTTTGGAAATTCTCAAATACACACAACAACCTGAATGTTAGTTGTTGTAGATTTTCTGGGCGGTATGGCCGTGGTATTGGCATTGTAGTACCTGATGTTTCGCCAGCAGCTGTGACTGGCATCCTCAGAGGTATAACACAGAAAGATGGAGTACTCTCTGTGTCAATGTAAGAAGAAAAACGGTAGGCAGGTAATTTATATCTACTCAGAAAGGTGGGGTAGGGCAGAGTCATTATCTTGTAGGAATTTCCCTGGCTGTGACATGCTAATGGAGAAGCTTTCCTGAGGAGGTTCTTTTGCATATGGATCTTATCTGTAATGCCATTGTAAGATGTTGAGCACTTTGTGTTTTTCAGGACAGGAAACCATGTCCTATTTAACCATGCCCGATGTAAACCTGTCCACAACTGCAGGCTATGCAGTATACTCCTGCCAAAGTGAGGGGGTCTCTTCTGTCTTTTCCCAATCGTAGCATTTGTTGTATTTTTCTGGTGGGTCTGACAGGTTTACATCAGGACCACACATAGCCTCCAGACAAGAATAAAAGAACATGAAAGACACTGCAGACTTGGCCAACCTGGAAAATGAGCAGTGGCTGAACATAGCCTAACTCAAACAGGACACAGTATCATATTCCAAGACACTGAAATGCTGGACAACATATCCAATTACTATGTCAGATTACACAGGGAAGCCATTGAAAATCATAAACAATTTCAACAGGAAAGAAGAAAGTTTAAAAATAAATAGGGTATGGTTTCCTGTCCTGAAAAACACAAAATGCTCTACATGTTACAATGGCACTACAGATAGATCAGAATTTCAACAGCCAATCTATATGCAAAAGAACCTCCTCAGGAAAGCTTCTCCATTAGCATGTCACAGCCTGGGAAACTCCTACAAGATAATGACTCGGCCCTACCCCACCTTCCTGAGTAGATATAAATTACCCACCTACCATTTTAATTCTCATATTGACACAGAGAGTACTCCATCTTTCTGTGTTATGCCTCTGAAGAAGCCAGTCACAGCTGTTGATAAATATGTATAATCCCTCTAGTATCTACCATTGGTTTATACTTCTGCATTTGGAAGTTAGGTCATTTAGTTCTACATGGGCTCAGGTTAGTTAGATGACAGTTGCTGTTATCCATTTCAAACTTATAAATAAAATAAAACTAAACAAACTGCAGCTTCTATAGTTGCATGACTAAATTGGTATGACACGTTGATGGTACAGACGGATACTGAGCTGAACATATAGGTGAATATCTGTCTACATTTAACGTTCTTTAGAGGACATTTTTTTTTTAAGAAAATGTCAATTTGGAGAGCTGAAGAGGCTCTTAGAGTCAGGACAGTTAGCAGTAGGCTTGCCATATTTATTAAAAATCTGGATGTTACCCAGATTCCAGGTATTCCGCCTGGTTCATCTGGCCCAAATGCTAAACTCTCATTTTTAGAGTGAAATTCTTAGTTCATAATATTTATATGATTTCCACTGTGTTCCTCAAACATTTATACCAGGAAATGGCCTTTCATTTGCAAGACCTGAGCAACCTGTTCATGATGGGACACTTTGGTGGTCAATAGTTCATAGTGTCACCATAAGTGAGAAGCAACTTGATGGCATATAACACACAACAGTAATTCTTAGAGCAGTACTATGGGTAAAAAAGGTTCCCTTGCTCGAAAGCCAGTCGAGTCCGACTCTAGGGTTGCGGTGCTCATCTCCGTTTCCAAGCCGAAGAGCCAGCGCTGTCCGAAGATGTTTCTGTGGTCATGTGGCTGGCATGACTAAACACCAAGGCGCATGGAACGCTGTTACCTTCCCACCGAAGGGGTACCTATTTATCTACTTGCAATTTCTTGCTTTCGAACGGCTAGGTTGGCAGGAGCTGGAAATAGAGACGGGAGCTCACTCCGTCATGCTGCAACCCGGGTCTCGAACTGCCGAACTACCGACCTTCCACAGCCTGCAGCTCAGCGTCTTAACCACTTGAGCCACCGCAGCTCCTATGGGGTAGGCCAATAATAATGTGACAGCTGACCGAAGCAAGCTAGAAAACTGGGCCATCATTAGGCTTGCCAGCCTCCAAGCAGGAGCCTGCAGATCTCCTGGAATGACAACTGATTTCCAAACAACGGAGATCCCTTCCCCTAGAGCGAACAGCTGCTTTGGGGAGTGGACTCTATGACATTGTACCCTGCAGAGGTTCCTCCCCCTCCCCAAACCCAGCCCAGGATCCACACCCAAAATCTCCAGGAACTTCCCAACCTCAAGTTGGCCACCCTATAAGCCCCAGCACAAGTTAAAGTTCCTCTGATGAAGAAAGTCCCTGTCAGCTAGCTGCCATTGAAGTCTGTGGACAGAACCCCCCCCCCTC
>NW_015175508.1:39864-45908 GCF_001447785.1 Gekko japonicus | reverse complement strand
TTTTTCAAGCGTCTTCCCGCAAGTTCCACCGGAGTCAGAAGTATTGCAACATTGCTTTGGCTGTTGCAGGAATGGGCATTAAGGATTCCAGGAACATGACTGCAACTTTAAAAAGTACGCTTCGTGTCATAATCTGAGAGGCTTCTGAAATTAATGGGAAATTTTAGCACTCTTCCACGATACAGACAATATCCTCATGGGAGAGTCAAGGCAAGTGGAGGTATAGCGACTGTTAGTTAAGTATATGACAGACTTAAATTTTATTTTCTAGAGGGGATCATTTTATAACAAATCAGACAGATTTGCAATTTATACATAGCATTTACCAAATATTGCAGAAAACATAACTATTACATTCCCAAGTCGTAAAAATTATATACTGATGAAAACTAACCTCTGCACATAGACCACAGACATAATGTTTCCCAGTGACAGTAAATGAGTAGAGCATACGCGTTTTGCCATTCTCAGATGTACATTATGCTTATGTGCTTTTTAAACAGGTTGTTAATTTGTGCATCTTGATACTGCTGATCTCTCATCACTTTCCTCAGTCATTTGGAATGTGAATTCATACAAATAATCTCATCGGGTTGTTCAAAGCTTTTCAGAGATTTTATAGTAACTGGGCATTTTCTATCCTGTTACTTTGGTCCAACTGCAATGTTGCACATCTTTTGGGATTGCTTTTGGATTTATTCTAGTATAAATACATACATAAAAATGTTACATCTAAATAATGTTACACATCTAAATGTGTCAACCAGGCAACTTGTTTAAAGATGATATCATAAAGTGGAGAAAACAGGATCTGGGAAGCCAACAGACAAATCTACACACAGGTTTTTTAGAGACATCACTCTGCCAACAAAAGTCCGCATGGTCAAAGCCATGGTATTCCCAGTAGTCATGTATGGCTGCGAGAGTTGGACTATAAGGAAGGCCGAGCGCCGAAGAATAGATTCTTTTGAACGATGGTGCTGGAGAAGACTCTTGAGAGTCCCTTGGACTGCAAGAAGATCAAATCAGTCAATCCTAAAAGAAATCAACCCTGACTGTTCCCTGGAAGGCCAGATAATGAAACTGAAGCTCAAATACTTTGGCCACCAAATGAGAAGGGAGCACTCACTGGAGAAGACCCTGATGCTGGGAAAGATTGAAGGTCAAAGAAGACGGGGACGGCAAAGGATGAGATGGTTAGACAGTGTCATAGATTCAACGAACATGAAATTGAGCAAACTTCAGAGGTCAGCGGAAGACAGGAGGGCCTGGTGGGAGCTGGTCCAGGGTCGCGAAGAGTCGGACTCGACTGTGTGACTGAACAACAACAACAAAAGAGGCTGTGCCAGATACATCCATGGCATATATCCAAACCCCTGCAAGTCCCATCAGTTCAAGAGGCACAGTCCAAAGAAATTCTGAGCAATCCAGCAAAAGTTAGCTTTGAACAGGAGAGAATTAAACATCATCCCTGTAGGGACAGACTATCTAAGTGATAGGGAGAGAGATGGAATATAAGTGTGGAATTAATGGTAACTGTGACTTGTTGGGAACAGATATCGCGGCTTTGATCCAAAGAGGGTTTTCACAGACAGAAGGGGGGAAGATAATTTTTGCAAATTACCAACTCCTTCTGAAAACCTCTGACTCACCCTCGATGCTGTTTCTGGGTGGGGGAGTCCCTCATCCTCTAAGAGAGACATTTCTAGGGGGCATTTTGTCTGTAGCAGGAGGAGGGAGGTGAAGACTGAAATCCACAGACTGAAATAACCAGTGCATCCAGACCAATACCTGTTCTAACATAACCTATGCTGAGCAACGCAGAATTTAAAGTGTACGGACCATAAAAGCATTCAATCACCTTTATAATTGTCATTTTTTTAATTAACCTACTATCCAGACATGGTTACTTCTAAGTTTTAACCAATTTCTAGCAAAGGGACTTACCATTACATACTAAAGAACCCACCCTATTTTACGGCAATCATACCACTTATATTGCCAGACATCAGACAGAACTTCTGCACATTCTGATACTTTCCCAGTCTCTAAGCACAACTCTCTATTTGTATGGTTCCAAGTTTAACTGCAACTCTTTCACTGTATTCCCGAAGTACAAATAATTTTTTTAAAAATTTTATATCTGTGCCATTTGTGACCTGATCATACCACTCACTATACTGATGAATACATGCTTAAGATAAGACACAGGGCCAACCTACATTTGATGGTTGTGAAGGTTCTGCCCAGCTCACCACATGAATGTCCTCACTCTCAATTCAGGCAAATAGCCCTCAAGTGAGCAAGTGAAACACAGCCAGCTAAGAGGCTGGACAATAATTTTTCATTTGCTCCCCAAAGGAGGGGGGGGGAGTGCACAGGAGAAGTAATTAAAGTGCCCCTTGAGAAATTTAAATGCCTCCCAACTTAGAAATTCTTAGCTACGGGCCTGTTTTTGTGCTTGTTTTTGAATATGAGCATTTCTTCTTTAAAAGTCCCCCTTTAGTTACTGTTTCTTCCATCCTAAACAGAATTACACTCTTTTTAAGTCCACTGAAGTTAATAGGCTTAGAAGGATGTCACTTAAGCTCAACTGTATAACTGTGAACATGATTTAAAGGGGACAAGTGCTAACTTAAATCGGGGATGAGCAACTTTTTCAGCCTAAACGCAGATCCTGTCTGTCCATACTGTTACTTCCCCCCACCCGGGGACAGTCTTAACCAATGGACAACGTGGGCAGATCGCCCGTGCCCCATGGTGGGAGGCCCAGCCACCCCTGACATGACCACCAATGGAGGGGGCAACCAGCTGGGCAGCCGTCCCACCCCATCTGGGACTCCAGGCAGCTGGCTTGTGGTGGAAGCAGCAGCTCCCACCCACCTAACATGGAGTGAAGGGCACACCTTGCTTGGACGCTGGTGACAGGGGCTCCAGCAGGGTGTGGCAGTATTTCTGGGGACCCATTCTAGGTTTTTGCCCAGACCTCCAGAAGCACTGTTTTTGTGCCCACCCCACATGCAAATTCATTGGGGAGGGTCTGGACTACCCTGAAAATGTTGAAGTCCCACATCATGAAGAAGGGTGGATACAGCCCTGGTACAACTTGGAGTGTGACCTGTATGTTCAAACAACTGTTGGACCTCCAGTGGAGCAAAGAGGAGGCAGACGACAGCATTACTTACAAGTGGGCCTATTGTGGGGAAGCTGCAAAAGCTGTGGATCTGACCTTCATGACAGCCATGTCAAAAGTCTTAAGAAGAGTTTTAACCTCAATCTCTGCTCTGGTTTCTTTTAGTCTGCTGGTGCTGCAGTTCACTCTGTAGTTAAACATGTAATCACATTATCAGGATTCTGCTTCCTAAAGCTGCTTATATTACACATTTTCCACACGTATATGTGAAAACTAACGTGTGTGCGAAAATGGTGTATAATACAGGGATCAAAGCCAGGGAATCAGTGTGAACACTGTCCACAAGCCCATTCAATGCCGCTGTCCACAAGCCCATTCAAATATGTGTTGGTCTACATGAGCTAGCAGAATCAACACTTCAGAAGGTTTATCACAATAACAGTAGCTCAACAACCCTACAGCAGGAGTAGCTCTTTAATCAAGCATTTCTGTTTTGAGTATTATTTCCCCACTGTCACTGTAAGGTCTGTTTATTACATTGTTGCCTTGGAAAAGCAGTTTCCCCTCCCTATCTCCTCAAAAAGTTCTGTTTACCATAAAAGACACATTTCTGGCTCACTAAAATCCAGCAGATCGATTTTTTAAGTCAACAGATAGATAAACTCATGGTTAACTTTTCACAGGCTCTTGAATGGAATGGGATGGGGAGCGTGTGCACTCTTCCAGCAGCCTTCTGCCTCTAAAAGTGGTACACAGCCAGGGGTCATTTCCTGCAGGAGCACACAGGAGTGGAGCTCCGGCAGTAAAGAGCCCAGGGGGTGGACAAATGCAACAAGCCCCACCCCCTGCTCCCAGCAGCCCTCAGTCAGAACAAGAAGCAGCCAGGGAAGTTGCAGAGCCAACAGGTCCAAAACAGTCCAGTGGCACCTTTAAGACCAAGTTTTATTCAGGTACAAGCTCTCCCTCCTCTGCGAGGACAGATCTGCACATTCCCCCCCCCCAATAGCTAGCAATCCAAAATAGTCCAGTGGAGCCTGAGCGGTGGGTGTGGCATATGCAAATTAGTTATGCTAATGAGTTCTGCTAATGAGCTCCTGCACCTCTTTTTCTACGAAATAACCCCTGTGCACAGCCATTGTTATTGTCCAGGGTGCCACCCAAGAAAAGGCAATTAAATCTACGAAACAGACCAGCTGAACAGGCTATCAGCTCTGAGTCTTCTGACTGATCATTTATTTTTGTCAAATTGCACGTAC
The DNA here is from genome assembly GCF_001447785.1 of Gekko japonicus. Taxonomy (NCBI): domain Eukaryota; kingdom Metazoa; phylum Chordata; class Lepidosauria; order Squamata; family Gekkonidae; genus Gekko; species Gekko japonicus. Next base: position 41,519 of record NW_015175508.1, on the reverse strand, counting down.
GTGTACACACCATCATGGGAAAGCTATACTATTAATCCAAGATCACGCTCAACTTGAAAATTAGAAATTTAAGTTTGTACAGTTCATGAAAGAAAATGGAATATTTCAAACAACCCCATCAGCATAACGCAGTCTACTTAAAAACATATTTAGCATATTGATGCTGCTGGCGGAATGCAACATTCATTATTAGTTTTCGGTATATTTGTCTGACTTTCTTCAAGTTTCACAGGCAGTGCCAGAAACGCTAGTTCATTCTTCCAGATGGGACTGAACATTGATTACCATTTAATTGGTATCGTAAACAATCCTATTGCATTTTGAGGCATGAAAATACAAGCAGCATGGCAGGTGGGACAAAAGAGATTTGTTATCCAACTGGAAGACTCTTAAGTATTTTAAATACTTTCAAGTATACTTTAATACTTTTAAGTATTAAAAGTAATACTTCTGCTTATTATGTGATACAAAATGGATTTATGGAGTAAGTGCTAAAGAATGTCTCCAGTTTCCATTTGGATGAATTAACATATCCCATGAACCCATAAGAAAGCAGGCACAATTCAAAGTTGTAATGAGCACTATCATTATTGCTTTTGACAATCATTGAAGTATCATTATCTGATCATCTGTCTCTCTCTAAAAAAAATTAGGACCTCTAACATATTTCAGTGCTTTACCAGCAAAGGATGATAGAACAGGAATCTGGAAATGAGCTGCTCTTGGCCGATTCTCTAGATGGATGCTGCCACCTTCTGGAGCCGATGATCTTACTTCTGTGTCTTCTGGATATTTAGAAACGGTCACTTCCATGAAAGTTTCCAAATCAATGATAGGACTTCTGAAATGGTGATAATATAGCAGAACTAGGAATATGAATTTATTTGTGAGTGATAAAAAATAACAAAGGGAACTCTTTGGATCGACTTCTGCTTATGAAGGAGTGGGGAAACTTTGAAAGTTATACGGGAACGTTCATCTGCCAGAATAGTAAAAAAAGCTCTTATCCTTGTGTGTGTGCATTTGGAGGAGGGGCACAAAGACAGAGAGAGGAAGAATTTTGTTTTGAATAAATGTTTAGAGCTCATTCCTAGGTTCAGAAATGCTGTGATAGTTTAAGAGGAACCATTTAGTACCCAGGAGAATGCCACTGATGTACTCTAGTACTTATGATGTAAACCATAATGGCCCAGAGCTGGAACACGTTGGCGACAGCATTAATAATAATATCATTTCATGGCTACTTTGAACCCCTGCACAGTGCAGTTGAGGAACTTTCTAGGGGTGATGAAAATGTCATCAATAGCCTTTTGCATGGCCTCTAGCCCTCTTTGGGAGCAGCCCTGATTCTTCATTGCTATTATAAGACACTAACCCTCCATCCCCATGAGGAGTATACATGCTAAAGATTTTTAAATGAACAGTACAGCATAATTTTATATTTATTAAAAAGCCACTTGGCTACAGTGGAGCAGAAAGGCGCTTCTTAGAGAGTAGGCCTCGTTTTATTAAGCTCCCTCGCGATAACACCCTTATAAGATGTCACCAATGCGAAGAAGAAGAAGAAGAAGAAGAAGAAGAAGAAGAAGAAGAAGAAGAAGAAGAAGAAAAAGAAGAAGAAGAAGAAGAGGAGGAGGAGGAGGAGGAGGAGGAGG
>NW_015175508.1:10958-39801 GCF_001447785.1 Gekko japonicus | reverse complement strand
GGGTGGGGCTGAGAGATCTCTGACACAAACTGCTCTTTCAGGAACAGCTGTGCCAGAGCTTGTGACTGACCCAAGGTCACATCAGCAGGTGCAAGTGGAGGAGCGGGGAATCAAACCCGGTTCTCCCAGATTAGAGTCCGCACACTTAACCACTACACCAAACTGGCTCTACAATAACATCTACAATAACAGCAGAAAATGTCAGTAGTAATAGTTATAATATAGCACTTCCTACATATTTAAAAAACAAAAACAAAACACAAGCCACCTTAGCTATCCCAAAATGAGAGAACAGATTTATATTGGGTTATATTCTGGAAAATCACCCTAAAGGCAAGAAAGAGGAATAAGTAAGAAATCTTCCTCAAATCTTAGCATTTATTTCTTAGGATATTAATCTGTGAAAAGAAAATAACATTTTGTGAACTGCAAGAGTGAACTGGCGGGATCTGGTCCATGGGGTCACGAAGAGTCGGACTGGACTGTGCGATTGAACAACAACAACAAGAGCAATATGAAAGAATGATTAGAAAAATAGTCCGTATTGGCAAGCAAAATGGGTTCTGGGAATAAAAAAAATAACCGAAATTTATCAAGAGGACAGAATATATTAAGAAAAAATCAAATCACAAAAACCCTTGTCTTTGGATAATAGTGTGCCCAATACGGAGGTTAAAAGGTGCTACTGGACTCGAACTTTGTTCAGTTTCTAGCTGCAACTCATGGCAAGAGGTACACTCTAATTTTGTTTACATTGCACAGCTGCTTGTTGACCATTCCTCCATTAGGTGGGATCTGGCTGATAGTCCAAGATGGTGGGTAATATTCATTGAAGGGAACTAATGGCAGAAGACGATAGCTGGGAACCTCTGCTGATTATTTGGGAAAAAAAACATCAGAGCTTTGAGAAGGTAACACCTCAGAGCGGCTTACAAACTCCTTTCCCTTCCCCTCCCCACAACAGACACCCTGTGAGGTGGGTGGGGCTGAGAGAACTCTGACACAAACTGCTTTTTCAGGAACAGCTGTGCCAGAGCTTGTGACTGACCCAAGGTCACATCAGCAGGTGCATGTGGAGGAGTGGGGAAACAAACCCGGTGCCAAGGGGCAGGCATGTTTTTGTTTTTGTTTTTAAAGCAGCTTCCTGTTAAAAATGAAAGTGACAGAAAGAAGTGGAGTTATACACTTGAGCCACCGCAGCTCCTGTTTCATGGTACAAGACTGTTTTTCTTGGGCTGGATATTTGAGTTATATTTTCTGTTTCCAGCCGATGGTGTTTTTCCTAGTTTCTTCATGACTCACATCTTGCTTTACAAAACAGAGGAGATAAAATGTCACTGCTTCGTATGGTTGTGAGAGTAAAATGTTATGGTGGTAATCACCGTAGCCATATAAATAAACACCTTAGATAAATTTCGCCTCTTTGCTTAGCAGCACTTTCAGTTAAATATAATGAAATGCTTCTAGTTTGTTCCCTTTACCTCACCAGCATAACTCACTTGGAAGGATGGCTTATTTTTTTTCTGTTCCACTTCTTCATTAGTTTCTAGCTAGATGCAGGTGGGTATCAATGTTCCCTCCAAGCTGTGGAGTCTTGTGAGCAAAAATTCTCTCCAGACAAATTGATCTTGGTCATATGTAGGGCTCTTTTTGTAGCAGGAACTCCTTCGCATATTAGGCGACACACCCCTAATGTAGCCAATCCTCCAAGAGCTTACAGAGCTCTTCTAACAGTAATATGCAAAGGAGGTCCTGCTACAGGAAGAGCTCTGGACATATGGAGATCCATTCTAATAGTGCCAGATCTCTAGGTGCCACTCCAGGATGGCAACCCTAGATATTACTGGGAGGCGAAGCCTATGTTGGGGACAACTAGACAACTTTTTTCCCTAGGGATCATTAGACTAATATTAGAGTGCCTCTTTCCTTGTAGTAGCCTCTAATTTGTAAATAATATAATAATTCTGTTTTGGAGTGGCAAGATTCCATGCGCTCCTGAATCAGTTGGCTCCCTGATCTGCCAATCAGAAGGTATGCCAACCCCCTCGCTGCATTGGCTGGCTGCATGGCATGAGTCCCGCCAACAAAAGTGGTGGCCAGCGTCTCAGCCTCAGTGTGCTGCGAGCCAGCGACTGGGATGGATGCACTGGCAGCCGGAGGGCAAGGAGGCTGATTGGGAGAAAAGGGGGAGTGGGGCACAAGTGCTGAGGCTTGGGGGAATGCTGTTAAGATAGCAGTGGGAGGCAGTGGCCTACGCCACTGATACCCCTCTCCATTGCCCGGGTGGAGCAGGTAGCCTTCTGCTGCAGGGGAAGTGGAGACAGGGAGGGAAGTGGAGGCCAGGCCCAAGCAGGTGGGGGAAGTGGGGTGGGTGGCCACAGGGCCTCAACGCCGAAGCAGAAGGGTGGGTGCTGAGGCGGGACAATGGGGCCTGTGGGCCTCCCCCCATTCCAAGGAGACACTGGCAAGCTGGCAGAGATCATGAGCTGAGGTTGCCCTGGGCAGACTTCCGGGCAAACTCATCAAGCCACCGAAAGCCGCAAAACAGTGAGGACTGCTATGCTTTGGAAGCAAAGGCGTCTCTCTCTCCCCCTCACCGCTTTCCTCCCCGGCACGTCTGCCTCAGTTGCGGATCCTCTCTTTCACGGGTAGGAGCGGCGTGTGTGTGTCTGCATGTGTCCAACTGAGGAGGAAGATGGGGGGTGAGGAGATGAGGCCAAGGCTGCTACAGCCGATGGGGGAGCAGCAGCAGCGGTGGTTTCAGTGCTGGAGGAAGCTGCCTTCCCCCATCCCCAACTGACCTGCCGCCGACAGCGCTGGCTACCCGAAATGGCACCCTGGCCACTCGCACATTCCAGTGCTCCTCCAAACACCAAAGAGGCCACATCTACTGTTTGGCATCTGCCTGGCCGTTTCGCTCCAGAAAAGGTTACTCTGCTGCTGTCCTGGAACTCTCTCTCTCTCTCTCTTTCGAGTCCCTTTCTTTATTCCTCCCTCCACCCTGCCCTGCAAGGAGTTCAGAGTATTTGCCTTCACCACAAGCTCTTGAGGGAGGTTAAGGCTGAGAATGACCGGGACTAATAATATCTTTATCTGATGTTGTATTATTTTTATTTTACGATTTAATGCATCTGTCTCTCCATTTCCTTTCATTTTGTCTTCATTTATTTTTAATTCTTTTGCCAATATTTTAAATTTCTCTCTCTTCTGTTTTCTTTTCCATGCTTCTTGGTTGATAAATAACCCTCTCAAGTACGCTTTAAATGTGTCCCGAATAGTGTTTATTGGTGTATCTTCTTTCTTGTTTCTCTTTAAAAATTCTTGAGTTTCTGTTTTGAGGTTTGCAACAATTTTTTTAATCTCTCAATAATCCAGCATTCAATCTCAATCTTGTTATTTTATGTGGTTCTTGAAAAGCCAGCCAAATAGGATTATGGTCAGCATAAGTGTTGGATAAGATTTCCACTTCTAAAAGATCTTTCGCCAAACCAACCGTTGACCAGGCCTGGTCAATTCTCGACCACGATCTGTGTCTAGGAGAGTAGTACGTGTAATCTTTTTTCATGGGGTTCCGTGTTCTCCAGATGTCTATCATATTAAATTCTTCCGCTATTGCTAAGAAGCTTTTGGGTAGTAACACGCCAGATTTTAATCCCTTTCTCAACTTTGTCCTATCAAGAGCTGGATCAAATACCAAGTTGAAATTCCAACAATGCAAACATCTTCTAGACTTTTTGTTATTAATATGTTTTGGAGGTCCTTGAAAAAGATTTCTTGGTTCTGGTTTGGTGCATAATTTTTTATGATTAAGGTTTCTTTTCCATTTCTTGTAATCGTAACAGCTATGGTAATCTTTTTTCATGGGGTTCCGTGTTCTCCAGATGTCTATCATATTAAATTCTTCCGCTATTGCTAAGAAGCTTTTGGGTAGTAACACGCCAGATTTTAATCCCTTTCTCAACTTTTTCCTATCAAGAGCTGGATCAAATACCAAGTTGAAATCCCAACAATGCAAACATCTTCTAGAGTTTTTGTTATTAATATGTTTTGGAGGTCCTTGAAAAAGATTTCTTGGTTCTGGTTTGGTGCATAATTTTTAATGATTAAGGTTTCTTTTCCATTTCTTGTAATCGTAACAGCTATGATTTTTTATATTGCAGATATTTAGAATGCTCTTCCTTTATATGTGTTTCTTGGAAGCAAACAATGTCGGCATGCATTTTGATTGTTTGGCGGAAAAGTCTTCTCTTTTGTGGACCATTTAAACCATTAACATTAACTGATAATAGCTGCAACCTTCTAGTTCCCATTCTTTTTGTCTTTCTTTGAAACTAGAAAAAGAAGGGGAAGATCTAGGCTGGCAGAAAGAGGAAGAGGAGGAGGAGGAAGAAGAAGGAAATGAAGATGAAAATTATGAAGATGATAGTTCCCAAGCTGACCTTAAAGCTAGAGATAATGGTGGTAAAAAAGAGGAAAAGAAGCAAAAATTGAAACTTAAAACAGAATCTCAAATATTTAAGTCGAAGTCTTGTAAATATTTGAGATTCTGTTTTAAGTTTCAATTTTTGCTTCTTTCTCTCTTTTTTACCACCATTATCTCTAGCTTTAAGGTCAGCTTGGGAACTAATATCTTCATAATTTTCATCTTCATTTCCTTCTTCTTCCTCCTCCTCCTCCTCTTCCTCTTTCTGCCAGCCTAGATCTTCCCCTTCTTTTTCTAGTTTCAATGGGAAGCATAATTCCAGCTGTTTAATTGTGGCTCCGCTTTGCTTTTTTATTTTCTACCAAATTTTAAATGGAGAGGAGAAAAGGTCCCAGTTTTATAGTACTCACAAAGTGGGGAAAGAGAGGTATTTGACATCCCAAGAAAGCAGCCGGTGGAGCACTGCTGGCAGAAATGGTCCACACCCCAAGACAGGCAGTGAAAGCATGTAAGCTTAAATCTGGCAAACAAGATGGCAGGCAGCACTACTGAGAGAGAAGAAGGGGTACTTCAGGGCCCCATGAGAAGCTGGAAGAGTTACGCAGAAGAGGCCATTAGTCTCTCAGAGCATTGCAGAAAGCTGAAAGGAGGGGAAACCAAGGCAGGGCTGCAGACAACAGAAATGTTGGTGACAGGGCAAAGGCTCCCAATTCTTTGATCTCTTTTTTAAAATACTCTTGTGTCTCACGTATGTTATGCTTTAAATTTCAATAAATAGAAAATAAAAAACGATGTGTTTGCATTCGGGAGCATCAGGAATGTTAGGGAGACACCAGCACTGAAAGTTCCAAGGAAAGCAGAAAAGACAGAGGGAAACATTTTGCTTTCACCTGTTGCAAGGTATAGAGCATGGCAAGGCGGGGAGATGTTCCCTGTACTTTGTTTAATTTGAAATTCTGGTAATCCCATTTATATTGTTTATTTTGTGAATCCCAAGATATATAAACATTTAAAAAGCAGATAGAGTGGGCTGTTTGGGAGCCTCAGGAAAGCAAGGCAAAGGACAGAACTGGCTCTTGGGTTTTCCAATACAGGTGATATAGAATTAAAGATGTCAACAGATGTCTTGCTTACACTTGCAAAAAGACTGTAGCAAGGCAGGCTATATGGTGAAGAGGGAGCATTCAGAAACACCAGTCTATTCATGTGACAGTATGGGCACAACTGGGCTTGGAAGCTTCAAGATACATATGGCCATGTTTAGGGATGGGCACAAACCAGCTCCCAGGCTAAGGTCCATGATGAATGTTGGCCAGTTCATGCTTCATGAAGTCAAGTTTGTGGCAGGGTGAATTTCCAAACAGACTGTCCGCATTCAATCAAAATGTTCACAAAACTTCAAAGCAACAACTTGGAGGGCATACAGAGGAGCATCCAGGGGGAGTTCCCCTGTGACTGATGTCTCTAGCAGGATCTGTTCTATACACTCCTGAACCTGCCGCTGTCAAAATGATCATTCTTTTGACTCTTGCAGAAAAGAGAAGAAAGTAGTCCAGCCTTCTTGCACCTGCATGCATTAGATCTGCAAGTTTTAGAGCCACGCAGTATCAGTAGTTCCTCCAGTATGGGTCTGAGACACTTTGTTGGTATCAAATGCCCATCTACCTCCACTCAGCTGTTGTCCACAAGGTTCAGCATTAAGGACTCTCTGATAACTAGAAATGCCTGTTGAATATGTTCTCTGATTGAATTTGAAGTGGATGGGAGCAGATCCAGGGATTTGGTCATTTGCGTACAGGGAATAAATCTTAGTTCATCATCTTAGTTCATCAGTGCGCCACATCAGCATTTCTGGACCATACTCTGACGAGATATGATTCACCAGTTTTGCATGGGGTAGTACTGAGCAACCAGCATCCTCAGTACTGCTACTGATTTCCTTAACTCCAACCTTCTCATTAGTCAAGTATAATCCCGCAGTGGTAACCTTTTCATCATCAGTGAGTATCAATGACCACCCCACTTGCAATAAATGGTATGCATGCATCTTTGGATTGCTCGGAATCATTTGGCAGACAAGTTGCTGCAAATTGGGTTTGTTCTGAGATGATGTCTAGAACTTGGTCATCTGAGCAGGAGGTCACATATCAGGACAGATATCTGCTAACCCCACAGTCCCAGCGTCAAATGTTCAAAGGGGAGGTTTTTTGTATCCTCCCTATAGCAGTGGCAAGGAACCTTGTGCAGCAGTAAGCCTGCTGGGTGGGCCTGGCTGCAGCTCTAGCAAGCCTGTTGCTGGGGCAGCCGGAGGGGACGGGGTCTTGAAGGACTGGGGAAGCATAGGCTTCCCCACAAGTTGTTGCTGGACCCACTCACAGTCGGCAAGCGCTTTCTGCCTAATGGCACTTCGTGCATTCAGCCAGATCTATTTTTGGGGAGAGGCCATGCCTGCATGTCTGCCTCACCCATTTTGGAGACCCCCTTAAGGGATCTCAAGGTGGAGCCAGGCAGTGTCATGCTCAGCTCAGGGACCATCTCCCTGCTCCATTCTCAGATGGCAGGGACACCACACAGTGGCTTGCTTCCAGGTGGGACCACTTGACTTGCCACCACAGGTTCCCCATGGGGCTCCATTAGCTGAAAGCAGGGTTGCCAGCCTCCAAGGGGGCCCCGGAGATCTCCCATTTTTACAACTGATCTCCAGCTGACAGAGATCAGCTCCCCTGGAGAAAATGGCCGCTTTGAAGGGTGGACTCTATGGCATTGTACCATGCTGAGGCACCTCCTCTCCCCAAACCCCGCCCTCTCCTGGATCCACCCTCAAAGTCTCCAGGTATTTTCCCACCCAGGCCTGGCAACCCTAGCTGACAGGCAGGTTGCCCAGTGCCTGGATCCTTGCCCTATGCTGCACCAGTGCGCCAATGGCTGTAGCCAATAAAGCTATGACCTGTTTTACTCCAACTTGTCTGTGCATGGGTTTGCTTTTGGTTTCCCCCCTTCTGCCCCTCAGACCACAAATCACTAGCAGTACTGAGGAAGCTGATCATTGTATCATGCCCTATGCAAACTGGTTCAGGATTAGGATCAGTACTTAGCTGAATCATTCTTCCTCCTCCTGAGGAGCAGGATGGCCTAGTTCCTGTGAAGACTCATCACTGGAGTCCCCTGCTTCCAAAAGGAAGAGTGGCTGTGGCACACTCCTACGCAGGGGTCATTTTGTAGAAAAAGAGGTGCAGGCGCTCATTAGCATAACTTATTTGCATATGCCACACCCCCTGACATCACCGGAAGTGTGTCAGAAGGCAGCACCCACCGCTCAGGCTCCACTGGACTGTTATGGATTGCTAGCTTTTGGGGGTGGGGGGAACGTGCAGATCTGTCCTCGCAGTGGAGGGAGAGCTTGTCCCTGAATAAAACTTGGTCTTAAAGGTACCACTGGACTGTTTTGGATCGGGGGGCTCTGCAACTTACCTGGCTGCTTCTTGCTCTGGCTGAGGGCTGTTGGGAGCAGGGGGTAGGGCTTGTTGCATGTGCCTGCCCCCTGGGCTCTTTACTGCTGGAGTTCCGCTCCTGTGCACTCCTGCAGGAAATGACCCCTGGATGTAATCTAGCAGGCAATTGAACTGGCTCCCTGCCACTTCCAGAGAGGAAAAAAGCCATACACTTTTGAAACTCAGAGTGAGGGGGTGTCTCCACTACTGTTATTTAAGGCAGCAGAAGAAATAATTTTCTGTAATTTTAGGAGTTGTCACTTTAACACTTCTCCTGCTACATTTTGTCCCAATATTACAAACATTAAAAAATAATAGCTTGTCTGAATTTATCCTTCCTCCAAATATTACAAACCTTAAAGAATTCCTTTTGTTTTTACAACAAAAAGAATAGTATATCTGGCTTCATCGACCCCCCCCAAAAAAAAACCACATATGTTTTGACACCAAGATAAGCATCCTACACAAATTTTAAATATCGCAATAACCATAGCCATCATCATGAAAAAGTGCAGCTACAGAAAAAAGTCCCAAAACTGGAATGTCTACTCAAGAAAATGTTAAAGCAGTAGTGCCCTGAAACACACACAAACAATAAAATTCTCTGTACATATATATATATTTGCAGGGTTATATGGTGGATCCAGGACTATCTGATTCACACAGTGGCCAACCAGTTGCCCTGGTTGGCCAAGAAACATGGTAAAGAGGCCAGGCCTTTGCCTAATGTTGCCAGTTTGGAGTAGTGGTTAGGAGTGTGGACTCTAATCTGGGAGAACCAGGTTCAATTCCCCACGCCTCCACATGCAGCTGCTGGGTGACCTAGGGTCAGTTACAAGTTCTTTCAGAGCTGCTCTCTGACAAGCAGTTTCTGTCAAGAGCTCCCTCAGCCCTACCCCTCAGGGTGTCTGTTGTGGGGAGGAGAAGGGAAAGGAGATTGTAAGCTGCTCTGAGACTCTACGTGAAGGACGGGGTATAAATACAATCTCTTCTCTTCCTCTCTCCTAGTACTGCTATTCAAAGGTTTACTGCCTCTGAACATAGAGGTTGTAAATATTCCTAAAATCTCTCATTGGTACTGTTCCAGGTTTTCGTAGGCCCTTGGCAAAAGAATATAACCAGGCCCCCTTTCATACAGCCCCTTTCTCCTCTAACCACACCGCTTCCATTTGGCCCCTTGCCTTTGTCTCTACCTTTCTTCCTTTAAACACTCTCTTCTTGCATTTCAATTTGCTTACTCTGTTAAAGAGAAACCTTACAAAAATTTGCTTACTTGGTTACTGTAACAGACAGTAAATGGTTATGGCTTTAACCCAGTCTGAGAACCTTGACGGACAGGGGATTCAAATGGAATTCTACAGTTGAGAGTGGCAGTTAAGAATGACAGTTGGGAGGTCAGTGAGAACACTGAAAGAGAGTTAAGCAGAGTGAGAGGATCAAGGAGGATCCTGAATTATGGAAGTAGCCCATCCCTAAGGGAAATAGCTCCTAGAAAAGGGGGGTGATCAAGTGGTTAAGAAAAAAATGGTACCTGATACCTACCTGACCATTTCCCCTCAAACGTGAAATAAAGCAGTTTGTTAGTGTTGAATTACCATTAGCCTCTCATGTGCCATTATCAGACAAAAACAAAAGAAGGATTTTAGTTGGGTCAACATATACCTATATACATTTAAACAACTGAGTGGTATGCTTTGAAGGAAATTATGGTCAAGTTTTGGGATTAAGCATAAATCGCACTAAAACAGAACTATACCCCATAAACCTATCCCCAAGATCCTCCAAAATTATTAAAGAGAAGTATACATATAAATGGGTAAAAAATATGGAAATACCTAGGCATTAATACAACCTTAGATATAGGAGACTAGTTAAGATAAAGTTACAAACAAATCAATCAGTCATTTTATTAAAAGAATGAGATAAACTGAAATTATCTTGGAGAGAAACAATAAATATTATTAAAACTATACTCTTTCCAGAGTTTTACCAATTGCACTCACAGATAAGACCTGAAAGATTGGCAAAAGAAATTAACAACTTTATTTGGAGCTATAAAAAACCAAGCATAGCATAATGAGGTGCTCTACAAAAATGGGAGGTTTTGAAGTACCGAAATTAAAACTCTACTATGTAGCTGCCCAACTTAAAAATCTTACAGCTCTAAGTTCAACAGAACCTAACGTTTGGGCACAAACATATGCAGGATCTCAGAAAGATATTATTTGCAACAAATAAGGAGAAAGACCATCTCAAATAAAATTCAATGCCTATTTATACAACACTCTGCAAATCAGGATAAAAAAAGAATACTGGCTCCAGGAATTTCCCCTGTGTCTTCTTTCTTAGGTCAAAGTTGGTTTGCCCCAGGTAAAGGATAAGGCTCATTTGCAATATGGAGAACTCTTTAAAGACTAACTGATGCTACAAAAAAGGACATATGGTTGCAAAGACTAAATTAGAAAAGGATTCTTGACACTAAAATTCCCTGGTTCTAGTACCTACAGATATAACATCTGATAAGAAACCCAGAGATATCACTGAATTTGAACAACTAATAAAGGAAGATACAGGGGAAAGTAAAGGTATAATTTCTACAATATATAAAATTAGGAGTAAGGCCCATTGTGGGAAGAAATACAATGAGCTCTAGAAGGAAGCTCCAGGTGAGTGTCCGGACTGTGCCTGGTTGGGTGGCAGAGGGAAGGGGAAAAAAGAAGGAGGCAAGCCATGTTTATTTCCTTCTGCTTAGCTATTAGACAGGGCTGTCTCAAGTCATTTTGCTGCCCCAAGTGGGTAGTATGGGAGGTAGGGCTGCCAAATCCCCCCAGGGGGCGGATTTCCCCCTGCTTTGGAGGCCCGATTTCCACCCCCACAGAATTGGGCCCCAGGGGAAACCCCACCCCCGCGTGCACGTCACAGGGAAGTGACGTCAGTTTTCCCCTCAAATGGCTATGCCCCGCCCCCAGCGTGCCCGGCGTCATGACATCACTTCCCTGTGATGTGCATGCGGCGCGCCGGGAGCCAGCACAAAGTCCCCCGCCGGCAGAGGTAAGTCGATTTGGCAACCCTAATGGGAGGACAGCCTCATGGCAACAGGTATGGTTTCCTCCACCCCTGACTTAGGTTGATTTGGGGTTATGCAGTGGCAGCTAAGGTAGAAAAGCACCTCCGAGGGCCAGACCTGTAGATTTGAGGGGTAGAGCCTGGGGAGGGCAGGGTTTGGGGTGCGGAGGGGCTTCAGCAGGGCATCATGCCATAGAGTCCACTGCCCAAAGCAGCCATTGTAATAGCTGGGAAATTTTCTGTAGGGGAAATGATGTGCTGTGGCTGGGGAACACGGTGATTTCTGGATGATCTCCAGGCCCCACAGGGAGATTGGCAACTCCAGTGACCATTTAAGGGAAGATTGGGATATGTATTTTGACAACTCCAGTGACCGTTTAAGGAAAATTGGGATATGTATTTTACCTCAGGACACATTCAATGACTCCCAACAGCAACAACAAACTGTTTAGAATGTTAGAGTCAAAGGCCAATCAGGCCACATATGCAGATTACCTCTGTGTTCCAACTGGCTATTGGGGGGAGAGGAACAGCAAACTGTTTAGAATATTGGAGGCGAGACTCAAGCAACACAGCCAGTGGATAGGGACAGCTTCTGAGTGACAGATCAGGGAGCCAACTGATTTGGGAGTGTGTGGAATGTTCAGGAGAGTCCATGACCAAAACAGAATTATTATAGAGAGAGATACTAAATCAATATAGAAGAAAATAAACCTGTACCCTATCAAAAGAAATGGTAGGTAGACTGTGAAATTGATCTTTCGGAACCCCAATGGGAAAAAAATATGGAAATCTAAACCCCTTTTAACAAAAGCAATCAATATCAAAATGCAGTCTTTTAAATTACTAACAAGATGGTATATGACACCCATAAGACTATACCATATCGATCCCAAGAACTATCCAACATGCTGGAAATGATGTGTAGAAAGGGGTTCTTATATACATTGTTGGTGCACATGTCCCATCATAAAGGGCTTCTGGGAAAAATATTAATTCAGATTAAGCGCATTACCAGATATAGCCTACCTATGCGCCCTGAAGTAATCCTTTTAAGTTTATGGGAAGATCCAGAGGTCCCGACAATAAGAAGGGATTTGATTATATTTCTACTTGCTGCAGCCAAAGCCTTGACTGCAACTAAATGGAAAATAAAAGAAATACCAAGACTTTTGCAGTAGTACAAAAAAATCTGGGATTACTTTATAATGGAAAAAAATTCAGATCAGTTGTTAGCTATGGAGAATCCACTTTATCAGTCTACATTTCTGATGCAATGCCTACCTTCTCTAGATTATGTGGCTAATAGAAACTATTAAAACGTGGCATCACCAACTAACTATAGTTTTATAGCACTATTCTAAAATATATACCTAACTTAGTATATGTATTGAAATCTCATGTACTATGTTAATGAAACCTTTTGTTTTACTAAACATATCCACACAATTGTTGTGACATTATACATATGTTATTCTGTACTTATTTTGAAAATACTTTAAATAAAAAGTGTTTAAAAAAACAACAACAACCAACTAAATGGGACAAACGGGAAAACAGAACAAAAAAAGGGACTGCCCAGCCAAATAAATAGAAAAAGAGAATTTGGGGAGTGTGGAAACATTATAGTTACCTTTTATTACTTTGTATAAACCAGAGAAAAGAAAATATGCCTTTCATGGTTCTATTCATAGTACTATTTAATAAAATTGGCATCTGGCCTTTGCCTGTGCAAAACTGTATGCAGCATGCGCCAACCCAGGATTTCAGTTCTGGGGATATCAAGGTACAAAGAATGCCTCAAGATTTTTTTCCCCTAGAACAAAGCTTACACTTCTCTGCCCCTCTGTTCAACCGACAGAAAGTATGTGTGTGATTAGAGCAGGGGTGTCAAACATGCAGCCCGGGGCCGGATCAGGCCCTCGGAGGGCTTCTATCAGGCCCACACTGGAACTGGCCATCTCCTGCTTCCAGTTCTATTGCTGCTGCTGCTGCTGCATCATAGCTTACTTTGCCAGACTCTCTCAGTCACTCAGCCATTTCATGTTTCCCCCGGGTCCTACACTCAGAACTCTGAGCATGAGATTTCTGTGGTGAATATCAATAAATCAAAAGTAAGTTTGCAGCTCACAGATACACACTTGGACAGCATACTCAAGACTGCAACAGCACAGACATTTTAATGCAATAATTCAGAGCAAGAGGTGTCAGTTATCAGGTACTGCTAAATAAACAAAATATTGCAAAAGTGCTAATGTTTTAAGCATGCTTTTGAGTTTAAAAAACCCTTTGTGTTTGTGTCCTTTATAAAGTTTATATCTCCGCTACCTGGCATTACATTTTATGACACATACTGGCCCGGCCCAACAAGGTCTCATTTATGTCAGATCCGGCCCTCATAACAAATGAGTTCGACACCCCTGGATTAGAGTATGTGTTATGCATTGAAACCTATGTTAAGCTTGCGTCTGAACCAGGATTGTAAATACACCAATCAGAGCTGCGCAATGTTCTGGAGGGAGGCACTCTGATTGGACCTTATTTGTAAATAGTTATTGGTTGTTAGCTGACTTGTGGGCGTGGCTACCTAAGCCCGGACTGTTTAAAAGAGAGCCTGTTGCTCTATGTTTTTGTCTCGTTCTGATTTCTTCTGACTTCGTTAAATAAAGCTGATTCACTGTTCACTAGCTGTGTTGAGTCTCGTACTTAACAGTATGCAAATTGGCCCCTGGAACCTTGGTGAGAGTCTAGCAGATGCCTGTCTTCTCAAATAATCCATCACCACATAGTAATAATGTTTCCATTACCCCCTTTACACAGGTGGGCTTGGCAAATTTTGAGAAAACACAATTCTTTTACAGCAGGGGTGGGCATGACATATGCCCCACCTCAGTAGTGCTGACTTCAGCACTGATTTCTCAGGTTACTCTCCTTTAGGGTTACCATTCTCCAAGTACGATCTGGAGATCTTCTGGAATTGCAACTGATCTCCAGATTACAGAGACCAGCTCCCCTGAAGAAAACGCCTGTTTTGAGGAAAGTAGCTGTTTTGAAGGGTGGACTCTGTGACATTATACCCCACTGAAGACCCTCCCCAAACCCCATCCTCTGCAGGCTTCCGCCCTAAATTTCCAGGACTTTCCCAACTTGGAGCTGGCAACCCTACTCTCCCTGCTTGTGCAACCAGCCAACAAACAGGTGAGCAAGACACAACTCCACCCAGAGGCTGGGGGAATGGCTTGTCTTACTTGAAGGAAACCCCAATCTGCCCTATGGATATCCTTCACTCTCCAACTTGAGAACTTTGGAAGCCTTCTTCAGTAGCCACCACCACCTCCTGCACACACCCCTCTCGCCAGTTTGGCGCCAGGAGGACCATCAAACAGGGTTGTTTTGTCACCTCGGCACAGCAAGGCTTGCAAGTAGAATCAAGGCAGTCTCTTTATGTCTTAATAGTTTTATTCCACTATGAACAGAACATCTCTAGAAGGTATACAGACTACAGAATTTGAGGGTGCAGGTTCGAAGTAAGAAAACCAAAACCAAAAAAGATGTCTAACCTAATTGGGAAAAATAATCAAGGCAGTCTCTTTATGTCTTAATAGACAGTTTTATTCCACTATGAACAGAACATCCCTAGAAGGTATACAGACTACAGAAATTGAGGGTGCAGGTTCGAACTAAGGAAACCAAAACCAAAAAAGATGTCTAACCTAAATGGGAAAAATAAAGTTACCTGACATTTACTGCTTTCTCTCCCTCCCCACCCACTGGGCTGGAACAAACAGGTATATGTGCAGAGGAAGCTCCCCAGCAGTCTCTCTCACGCACACACACAATGAGAGCACAGTTTCTCCTCCTAGGTGTGTCAGAGGTCCTGGGCCAATTTAGGCTATTAAATCCTGGCTGCTGATGTCTGTCAGAAAGTACCAGCCAATGCTACTCACATGGGGGGGGGAATATTTTCCCTGCAGGATGTGAAAATGCATTAATCCAGAACTTCCCAGCCTAGCTCTTCCCATTCATCTCTAAATCATCTTGAGTAGTTCCACTATGAACTCTAAAACAAGCAGATACCAGATTAACAGATAGCTCAGAATATTTTTGGATATTGTTATTTCCCCTACTCAAATCTGGTAAGATGACAATATTAATAGAAACACATTTTTTCCACATAGTAATTTGATTCATTAAATATCCAGATACATAACTCCTCCCTTTTAGGCTGTTGTATAGATAACTGACATAGTGTATTGTGAAGGTGAAGGGCATTTAGCACAGAAAAAGTGCTATATAAGTATTCAATATACTATTATCAAAGAATAACCATGGCTGCGGTCACACGGAACATTAGCCACGCAAGAGAGACGGAAGACAGGCGGATTTTCCAGGCGTGATCTCACCGGCACATCTGGGAAGCCCACGCCCCCCCCCCCCCCCGCAGTTTCCTGCCCGTGTGACCGGAGCCCTTCAGCGGCTTCTGCATATTAACTACTCACTAACTCTGGCCCCCGTCACACGGGGCAGATAATGTGGGGGGGAGGCGTGGCTGTTTGCCCTGGAGCAAAATAAAGCAGGGTAGCCTGATCACATGGTCACTCGAGTCTTCGCGCTTAGGCTGTTAGCTGGCGATCACATAGCGATGCTGGAGCGTGGCAAAGAAGCGGCGTGGCATTTCGTGTTTGTGTGCATGCGCAGTTCCGCAGAGCAGCACTGCTTTCAGTTATGTGTTTGTGTGCATGTGCTTACGAAAAATATCCGGTTTGCGACGGGACGTGGACAGGGGCCGGATGCCACGGGATACTAGCACTCCCGCGATCAGACGCCCACCCCTGCTCCACGTTTTCGAGATACTAGTGCACTTTCTGGCGTACTTTTTTTACTGCGCATCTTCGGCAGGACGCCACGGGTGCACTATGCTTCCCAGATGTTGCAGTGTGACCGCGCCCTGAAAATCTGCCTAATATTTGTGCCTTTAGCGCGGCAAATCCTCCGTGTGAACAGGGCCTCTATTAAATTGTTAAAACTGTAGTAAATTCCTGGATTTCATTTTAAATAAATAGCACCTCTGTTCACCTGGATTTTTGAGAATTTATTTTTAGATGCCCTTAAAATTAAGTTGTGTTGTACTTGGAGAAACCCTGTGTGTTGCAGTCAGCATTACTTGGATCCTTTTAATCAAAGGTACCTGTGACTTAAAAGAAAATCAATAGCATAATAAAGTTTAAGAATATCCCCATCTCATAATTAACATGAATACTTTCCCTGTCAGAGATAAAACCATAGTTTGTCTGGCTCCATAGGTAGTTGGCAGATGGTATGAAGGCTGTGTTCTCTGAATTCTAGTGTCCTAAATGCATCCTCCAGCAGAAAGAAAAACATGACTATCAAAAAGTCAATTGTCATTCTGTGTCTTTAGAAAAATTCCCATTAAAGATAAAGCCAATTTTAATTAGATTAAGTATCCAATTACTGTAATTACATTTTTTTTAAAATCACATCATGAAGATGACCCTTTTAAAAAGGGTTACGAGAATAATTAGTGTATTCATATTAACCAAAATGTATTGGATAATATTTATACCCAGAAGGCAAAGTACATTACACATATTTCACCTTTGGGGAAACCTTGTAAATGTTTTGGCAGTAGTATGAATATTTATAGGCAGGGATGTGCTTTAGCAAGATTATGTGAGAAAGCATTTATATGCTCACAATTTTTTACCCAAGGGTAAAGTATACATAAAATGTAGTGCAGAGATTATGGATATGCAAAGTACAATTTAAGCAGAGGTGCTTTATATCAGTTTGTTTAATTAACTGGAGCAGACTATTTTCCTCATTTTTACATCCAAATGACCCAGAGTATCCAACTGTTAGTCCCCTTTTTACTCAGTGACAACTAAGACAACAAAACTGGGAAAGACTCATATAAGATGTAGAATTCCGATTAGGTATGGACTGGGCATTAATCAAGATGGGCGATGTTGCATAGCCTACAGTCCTGTCACAAGAACACAACCAAGACTACTGCTTGAATGGCTACCATGGGCCACTGTAAACTGCTGTCTGCAAAGCTACCATTGGCAATACAGGTGCTGTGAAGCCTGGAAGCTAACCCCCCCCCCCCCCCCCCCCCGCCGGCGGAAATGTCACACTGATCTATACAAATAAATGAACCGTGTATCTCCGGCTGCCATTAAGATAAAGCAACGCATCTGAAATAACTTTCACCACCTGAAAGCAATCTTAAAGCTTAAATAGATACTTCCCCCCCACGAAAATATTGTTTAAGTGATTTCCAGTTACACAGGTCCGGGAGGAAAGCAGGAAGAGTCCATAATAGTTATCATAAGGTTTCAACTGGCAATGCTGTTGTGGTTGCCTAACAATGGCCACACATTTGTTTTGTAAAAGTATATGTGCTGCTTCTATTATTTGGGAGGGGGTTAAATGGTCTTGCTCTGTCCCTCCAGTTTTTTCTGTAGGCCTGGGCCTTTTCGCGATCTACCTGTTGGACATACCTGAGATATATTGATGACTGAAGTTTGTTGAACTCTAATTACCACATTTACTCAAAAGGAAGACAACCTTGAATATAAGATGACTGAACAAAACAAGAGAGGGTAAGACAGACAGAGATTTCCTTCTCAAATTAGCCTCTGTCTTTCCAGCCTCACTCCACAACAGCAGCCTTGGCTTCTGGCATTGCATTTGCACCTCTCTACCAATCCAGTCTATCTGGAACCAGTAAGCATGGAAGGAAGACAGTGTACCTTGTAGTTCTGTTACAGGAGTCAGGGGTCATTTTGTAGAAAAAGAGGTGCAGGAGCTCATTTGCATATGCCACACCCCCTGACATCACCAGAAGTGTGTCAGAAGGCAACACCCAACGCTCGGGCTCCACTGGACTGCTTTGGATTGCTAGCTATTGGGGTGGGGTGGGGTGCAGATAATAATAATAATAATGCTTTCAATTTATTAATCGCTTTCCCCACAAGTGAGCTCAAAGTGATTTGCAGTTACTCTTTAGACAGGGAACTAAATGTTTTTCATAGGGGATAGGGAAGACAACATATAATTCATTTAAGTTGCACACGCCATACTGCCCGGTGGAAACGTTTCTGGCTTGACTCAGTCATGTTCCGAACAGCTGCATCGCCACACTGCCACCGCCTGGCCGGAGCACCCCACTGCAGGGATTTGTCCTCACAGAGGAGGGAGAGCTTGTACCTGAATAAAACTTGGTCTTAAAGGTGCCACTGGACTGTTTGGGGCTGGGGGGCGGCTCTGCAACTTACCTGGCTGCTTCTTGCTCTGACTGAAGGCTGCTGGGAGCAGGGGGGTGGGGCTTGTTGCATGTGCCCGTCCCCAGGGCTCTTTACTGCCAGAGCTCCGCTCCTGCAGGAAATGACCCCTGTAGGAGCTGCTTCCAGCTTCTTCCCCAGCTGATGGAGGGGCTGCCCTTTCTCTTCCCCCACTTTCCATCTGAGCCACAAAGCATGACGGAAAGCAGCACTGGCAGCGCTTCCAACCTGTGAGACTGAGCTGCTCACCCTTTTGCCTGTCTCTGGAGGCATGGCAGAAGTAGGGTGGCTCTGGATCAGCTAGGTTGTGGGAATGGCAGCCCTCTCAGCAGGCACCACCCAGTCATAGAAAGGGGGGGGGGCACCTTTAACTTTATTCAGCTTTATTTAACTTAAACTTGAAGTTTAAGACGTCCCCTTTCAAAGCCCCTAAAAGGTTTATCTTTTCAATACAGTATCTTTGCTTTTGTGCAGTACACCTGCAGTCCCAACAGGTAAGGGAAAAAAATGTGAAAATCGGAATTCAGTCGTGATTGACAGAATGAAGACCCCCCCCTCCTTCGCTGTTCTCATACGGCTTCAAAGCAAAAGAGGTTCAAAGGTGGTTTGCCATTGCCTGCCTCTGTGTAGTGACCCCGGACTTTCTTAGTGGCCTCCCATTCAAATCCTAACCAGGCTGGACCCTGCTTAGCTTCTCCAGATCGGGCTACTCCAGAACCACCCCCCCCCCCATGCAGGGCAACTCCATATGGCGATACTTAAAGAGGTGGGAAGGTCACAGCGTTCCGTGCGCCTTGGTGTTTAGTCATGCCGGCCATGTGACCACGGAAACGTCTTCGGACAGCGCTGGCTCTTTGGCTTGGAAACGGAGATGGGCGCCGCAACCCTAGAACGGACTCGACTGGCTTTCGAGCAAGGGAACCTTTACCTTTACTATGGAGGCCAAAATGCCTTACAGTAGCTGCGGTGGCTCAAGTGGTTAAGACGCTGAACTGCAG
The DNA here is from genome assembly GCF_001447785.1 of Gekko japonicus. Lineage (NCBI taxonomy): Eukaryota > Metazoa > Chordata > Lepidosauria > Squamata > Gekkonidae > Gekko > Gekko japonicus. The sequence continues at coordinate 20,516 of NW_015175508.1, read as the reverse complement.
GCTGTGGAAGGTCAGTAGTTCAGCAGTTCGAGACCTGAGTGTGCCGCATGACGGAGTGAGCTCCCATCTCTAGTTCCAGCTCCTGCCAACCTAGCAGTTCGAAAGCAAGAAATTGCAAGTAGATAAATAGGGACCACTTCGGTGGGAAGGTAACAGCGTTCCCTGCGCCTTGGTGTTTAGTCATGCCGGCCACATGACCACGGAAACGTCTTCGGACAGCGCTGGCTCTTCGGCTTTGAAACGGAGATGAGCACCGCAACCCTAGAGTCAGATTCGACTGGCTTTCGAGCAAGGGAACCTTTACCTTTACCCTTACAGCGACGGCGCCACCCCCTTCCAAGCCCCCCTCCCTCTTCCTCCCGCCGCACAGCCTCAAGAAGAACCGACAACAGCCGGGGCACGCTTCACACCACTCTTCTTCTTCTGGCTCTCAACGTCCTGCTCTTAGCCGCGGTCCCGACGGCAGCATGACCGTCTGGCCGCGGCTTTTCCCAAACAGCGGCAGAGCACGCGCCTCGTGAGCACGCGCGCCGGGCGACAAGCCGCGTCGAAGGCTCGCGCTCCCCTCCCCACCCGTGTTTAAGAGACGAGAGGATGTGACGTTTCCGACAGAAACGATCGTTTCCGGCTGCTGGCTCCTGTCGGCCGGAGACCTCGCTTGCTGGGGTCGGCCTGACGCCGGGGGCGCTCACCATGGGGCACGCGACGTTTCGGAAGGTGGCTGCCGCCTCGTGCGTCGTGCTGTGCGTGTCGCTGCTGCTGCCCAAGCTCTTCTTCTCGCGGGTCTGGTCTCGGCAGCAGGAGCTCGGCCCCACAGCCCCCCCCCCCACGGCGCCCGCCACGACGGAGGGTAAGAGGCCGCTCTTCGCTCCGCGGACCGCTGAGCCCTGCGCCTCCGTCCGTCCGTCTCCTCCTCCACCATGTAGATTTTCGGTGTGTGCTCTCGGAAGCTGGAGGGTTAGACCCAGGTTGTGAGCTGAAGGGAGCCGCCCTTTCTGCCCTTAACGCAAATCACAAGGGTGTTTTGCGATTATCATTATAACCTAGCCCTTAGGATGCTGCAAGGCTCTCTTTGCTGTATGGTAAGAAAAGGTAAAGGTTTCCCTTGCTCGAAAGCCAGTCCAGTCCGACTCTAGGGTTGCGGTGCTCATCTCCGTTTCCAAGCCGAAGAGCCAGCGCTGCCCGAAGACGTTTCCGTGATCATGTGGCCGGCATGAGTAAACACCAAGGCGCACGGAACGCCGTTACCTTCCCACCAATACTTGCAATTTCTTGCTTATATTATGTGATAATATACGCACATCATAAATCCTATGGTAACCTTAAAGAGGAACACATTTATATTTGCGTAAGGTTTGGGGGACGAGTCTGCTAGTTTTTGACTTGTGTGTGTGTTTGCTGTACTGCCACTAACCATTCTGACATCGAATAGTCACAGTTCTGCCCAGGGCTGTATGTTGGGTGTTGACTTGTCCGATCCCTATGGCTGATCAGCTAGGTTTTAGACACAGGGAAATCTGTCAATTTGGGGCTGTTATTGCCTCTGGCTTTTAAAAGGTGCTGTTAGGTTTGTATTAATTAGCTTCTGAGAGAGGGAATGGGTTAGGGTTGGGTTACCTTGGTGAATATTAAAAATAATCTTGTAACTTTTCACATTACAGAATTAGCATCTTCAATCTTCTGTGTATTTCCACTTAAGATGTCACATTGGCTACACAGGTAGCCTGCACGCAGGAGCAGTTAAGTATGAGGAAATCATTGAGTTTAGACTGGAGTAACTCTTATAGGATTACATTGTTAGTATCCTACAATTTTGTCTCCTCCAACCCTTTTTTTTATCACCACCAAAAAAGTTTCACTTTAACTCAGATGCTGTTCTACTTTTTTTGTACAACAGAATTTCAGTGTCCGGCAACATGTTTTTATGTCAGTTGCTCCTTTCTTATTTTAGAACTCTCTTATATATCATTGGAAAAGAAAAAAAGTTATACAGGCCCCGGTCACACGGCAAAGTTGCCGCAGGAGAGGCACGGGAGTCCCACATATTTTCCGGGTGCAATCTCACCCCAACATCTGGGAAGTGTAGTGCTCCCGTGGCTCCCCGCTGAAGGTGCGGAGTTAAAAACTAGTACCAAGGGCGGGCGTCTGATCGCATTCCCGGTTAACTTACGTGGCATCCGGCGCCCGCCGCTGTTCGTCTCCACAGGTTGCGCAACAGCGCATGCACACAAAGAGCAATTGCTAGTGCGATCACGCAGCGCGGCTTCTGTGCCGCGCTGCAGGATACCCGTCTGATCGGCATTTCCCCCGAACCATGGGACCTCGACCAGGACGTATGCTCAAGCAGCCATGCGTTAGTTTCCTCCGGGGCAATTAGCCACGCCTCCCCCCGTGATATTCGGCCCGTGTGACCGGGGCCACAGTATTGTTACCATCATCTGATACCATTATATTTATCTTACATCACAGTATTGTTTCTTTCCAACTTCCATGTTCAGAGGCAGTCAACCCAGTGCCAAGAGGCAACCTCAAGGGAAGGCCTCAGTCTCTATGCACTGTTGCTGGTCCTCCAGAGGAACTGGTTGTGTGTGAGACATGATGCTGGACTAGATGGACCACTGGTCTGATCCAGCAGGGCTCTTCTTGTGTTCAGTTTGTTTTTAGTTTTATTTCTTATGTTTGGTAAGTTCTTCAGCAAAGCATTGGAGCATCACAATTGCGTTGTAGTCATCATGTTCATTTTTATGTTTTTTAAAATCCCCATGTTGTTAATTCTTCATTGCTTTGGATATTTTATATGAAATAAACAAGAGTTTTGGTTACTTTTATTGTCTGTGCTTCATGTGTGTGTTTTTTTTTACTGGGCAGCCAGTTTTCATAAGCATTTGTGTCAACCATCTCACTGTCGTATAGTTGTCCTTCGCTTTAGTCTATCTGCTAATGGATATCTGTAATTGTACAGGACAATGAAGACTTGCGTGTAGCCAGCACCATCATTATGATTGGTATGCATTACTGTGTTCCTGCAACTTTTTGTCTTCCCCACATGCAATTCATTCTGGTCCTGCAAACGTAGCCATATATTTTGGATTCAAAATGCTTACAACCCTTGATTCATTACTTATTCTTTTCATCTATTAAACAATGGCACTTGAATACCAACATAGACAATGAGTGGTAGAGTAGCATTTTGAATTCACGTCATTTCCTAGAAGCTGCAAAATTTACTATGGAAAGTACCTCTACTTCAAGTACATTTGTGTAATTCCTGAATCTTCAGATTAGTGCAAGAATTGTGCCTTTTCACAGTAAACTGTGCAGTCAAAGCAAAAAGCAGCTGGACATTGCTTGTTTGGATTCTTTGCTGCTGTTGACTTTAGCTGCCTGGCCAAATCTTGCTCTGAACACTACGGTATCTGACTGTTAAAATTTCAGATCAGTTGTTCCTCTCTTACTTGCAGTGCCACCCTATACAGAGTTACACAGTTCTAAATTCACTGAAGTCAATCGACTTAGAAGGCTGTAACTTGTTGGAAGAAGAGAGGCAATGAACTGGCCCCACCCTATGTCATTCACCATGACACTTTTCCAGAATACATGGGCAGGAGGGCTTGTTATAACCTCCACCAGTAGTGGATGTGTTTTATGTGATAAGTCTCTGCTGCTACTAAACTGTTCTTAGCAGACTTCAAAAGTATTAGAAAAGTAACTGCTGCTCAAGACAAATGGCAATAGGAGGTGAATGAGTGGGAGGGCTAGGGAGGGATTCTTTATCCACCTTCTCATATGGAAGTATATTATTCCTGCAGTGTGTCCCAGTATTAATTAATTTTGGTGAAGTGTCATGTGAGAAGACTATTGCGCTGTCATAATCTATGTGTTTGTTTTTAGTAATACAGCTACACTAATAAGAGTTTACATGTAACATGGAAGTGTTCCTGTAGGTAGTACTTAAGTTGAGATTAAAGCTTGATGAGTCACTGGAGGCCAGAGTGGATAAGAATCAATGTGGTTTTTTAAAATTAAAAATGGATTTTTGAATTTAAATTGGAATTTTAAATAAAATGCTTTTTGAGGAAAAATCTATTTAAGATACATTATAGTCCAAAGGTTATTTATCATGAAATGATTAGTTTTTAATTATGTAACACGAGGCTGTATGAGCCACCACAGACTGAAACCAGACTGAAAAGGGTCTAGAGCAGATGAGTTATCTGAGAAGACCTGGAGCTGGTCTGCTACTGCTGTCTCAATCACTTAGTGATGAACTTGTCTAATCCTCCTTTTAAAGCTATCTAAAGCTAGTGCTTTGTTGTTTTCTTGGGCGACTTCTCAGTGCTCAGTATTATACGGTGGACAACAAATAGTTTCTAATCACTTTCTCAATATCATGCTGTCCTTATCAAGATGGGCAGCCATGTTAGTCTGCCTGTAGCAGTAGAAAAGAGCAAGAGTCCAGGAGCACCTTAAAGACGAGTAGTGACTCACAAAAGCTCATACCCGGACACAAATTTTGTTAGTCTTTAAGGTGCCACTGGACTTTTGCTCTTTTCTAATGCTCTTTGCTTAAGGACAATTCTATTGTAGACATTTGGCAGAACAATCATAGGAAGGCAATTTCTGGACCAGAAATTTATACCAGAAAAATACCACTTGGCACGTGATTACACTGTTGGAGGCCTCATTGGTACTTTTTTATTCTGTGCCTAGTGGTCTCAGTTTGGAACAACTTTTTTCTGGTCCCTGTTGATTTTATATCTTGTATCTGCATGATTGTATTGTATTTTAGCCAATATGTTCCTCATTATACTTGACCTCTGAAGAAGACCTATGCAGGCCGAAACGCGTCAGGTCAAATCTATCAGCCCTTGTGTGTTATAATTTGTTATTTGTATATCACCTGCTACTTCCACCATTTACTTCATAAAAGGGGAACCTATGGGGTGATCTTGTTCCTATTTCCCATTTAGTGGCTCTGCTGTGTATGGCCTTGAAGGTACCAGAGAAAGACCTTAACAAAAAGCACAAAACCATCAAGCAATAGCCACATATATGAAAAGAGCTGGAAACATCCTTAAAGCCCAAGTGGCAAGGAAGACACCTCTGCCCCATCCCGCCTCATCCCTGCTTATAACAAACTCTGAAATACTTACAAGAAGCACAATAGCTATAAACACTTTGCAGCAGCAGCACGTTCCGGCAGCAATCAAGTCACCACCACGAACGACAAGGATTGAAACGCACCCCCCCACCCACTTAGGTTGCCAAGTCTTACCTTTAGCTGGAGCGGGGGACTCCCGGCTGTTTCCCGGAGCGCGCGCACGCCGCAACCACGTCACCCGGAAGTGACGTGATCACGCTGGGGCGGGGCCACGACCATCCGAGGGAAACCATAGAGTTTATTATTTAAGTCACTTCCGGGTGTCGTCCACGTCACGTACTTTGGCGGTGGAGTTCCCCCCGGGGCCCAATCTGCCGGCGGGGACTTGGCAAGCCTAGTTGTTATACTAAAACGAAACCTTCATCTGGGTTGTAAATATTAAGGCCAGCAAGAATGAGCCTTTAAGTAGAAAAACATGATTTATGTTGAGTCTTACTGGCTAGTGGTTTAAATTGTTATTTAAATCAAATCCACCCTGCTGGAGGCAGATAATATTCCTAAATGTAAGATAATTGAAGGTGATTGTGCCATTGGCAGATGTGTTGATTGCAGTTACTACTTTTTGTCCTCTTAGAATTCTAATCAGACAGGTAGGTTTTGAGGGTTGTTAAAGTCTTGTTGAGTAACAGAGGTTCTATCATACTTCCTTCAGCTCTAAAAACTGATCTCCAGCCTTAGGTCTGGTTTGGGAATACTCTTACAAGCTGTGGTACTTAAGTGCTTAGTGCTAGACAGCAGCTGATGTGGCCATATTGATAGTATATTACATGTATTGTGTTTGTTTTTTGTCCTTTATCAATGTTCAGTAAAACAGCTTTTGGTAATAAAACAACAGAAGGCCGGTGTTTCACGTGGCAATTGGTGCAAAAAGTCAGTGGGATGAACTACTAAGACCCTTAAACATAAGTGCTGTTTGGAAGATCCTCTCCAGGGCTGAGAATGAACTACCTTCTTCTTACCTAACATGCTGCACTGTAATAAGTGAATTTGCACAGCAGCAACAAATTCCCAGTTGCACCCATGTTCTGGATCAAATCTGCCTTAAAGCAGCACTGTATTGGTGGTAGGTTTGGACTGTAAAAGTGCCCTGTGTAAAAGGCTCTCTGTGTTGCCTGAAGGGTGATGGTGAAAAGTTCTAGTGAGACCGTCTGATGTAGATGGAGCCTGTGTTTCCTGTCCCACAACACCAAGATGGGTTGAATACTTCTTCGGTAGAAGAAACAGCAAAAAATTTTAAAAAAGAAAAATCTTTTTGAAACAATCACAGAAGTTCCAAAGATGTAGCCATTTCCTTTGATTCTTGTATTAAACATTTAGGCAGCACCAGACTTACTATTATAACATCACTCCCTGACATTTTGTGGTTGGCTCCAACTCCTGGGGCAGCCATTTTTTTTGTCAGAATCTTTGGAATTCTGACACACAAAATTGGCTGCCCCAGGCGGTGAAGCCCAACCACAGAATGCCAGGGAGTGATGTTATGTGTAACTAATAGTAAGTCTTGAACAATTCGGGCAGAAGCTCTGATGAACAAGGTGTCTTTTAAAATAAACATTGTTTTGAATCCCCCCAATACATACAGCTTACCTTTAGTCACATAGTGAAGATCTTTGTGCTGTGAAGGTAGCTGCCGCCAAATCAATGTTTTTAAAACATCTGCAGTGTCAGTCAGAAGCTCTTCTGGGCAAAAGTCCCATCTGACCCCGCTCACTTTCTAAAAAATACTTGATAGGTACCAGAAAAGATGTTGATTGGTACCATGCTAGGGACCTCAATTTAAGAATATCTTAGAAACAATCATGTTACAAATGCTTCCGGACTGTATCAATTTTGGTTCCATAGGGGATCACATGTCTGAATGCTCTCTAAAGCTCATGAAAAGGTCGCACTCAACTAGAATGATAAACTCGGACCATGAAGTGTTAGTTTATCATAGAATGGAGGGGTTTTTGTTTGTTTTTAAATTGTGACCCTCCACTTCAAGTTTGAAACAGTAGAATCTAGAAAAACCATGCTACTTCTGCAGGCATGTACTAGTTTTAAGAAAGATCCAGCCTGACATAAATATGATAGCAAAAAATATTTTCAAAATAAGTAGGTGTTCTTAAAAAGGGCTAGTGAAAACACCTTCTCCAAAGCAGTGATTTCTTCAGTGGCTGGATTTCAAACTGTCTGTAATCATCAGCCTGTGTCATTATGGCTCAAATAAGTTTGTTGTAAACATTTTAACTATTTTGTTTCATTTCTCTGGTACATGACATTGTCATGAATCTAACATCTGTCTCCAAAGAGTTCATCTGCTCCTTTGCTTAATCCTCACCTGAAATAATGCAATGCATTTGTTGCCTCAGCAACCATGTGTTATGGGGTTTTTTTTGCATTACTGAGACTCCCTATTAAATAAGATATTGTATCTTGTGTCGTGCATTTTAATAATTCAGTAATAGACTTCAGTTGGTTTTGGAGAATAATTTGTGCAAGAAAAGGCTGAGAACTGTTTTGGGATCAAAACTGCCCCTGTGTTTCTGAAGATAGAAAAAATTAGACTGCAAAGAATGTTATGAGCGAAATTCTATTTTATGAATGGACTGCCCAATTACCTAATTAATTTATTTTTAAATGCAGAAATCATTTATTAAAAAATCAAGGTGAAAGCCTTCCCTAGCCCACGTGCATACAAATTTTATGGTATGTTAAAAAGTCCTGTGACTTTAAAATGATCGTCATGTCTAAACTACTTGGTGTCTTGTGTATCCTTAGAATCCTGCCAGCTAACACTTAGCTCTGCTGAATGGGCCGTCGCCCATTCAGGTTCTTTTCAGAATTGTAATGAGAACAAGACCATTATAAATCAAACTGGTTTGTTAAGCTCAGTAGCAAACTACACTCACAGCAGCAAATAACAAAGCGAAAGCATACAAACCCCGTCATATTACTACATCAGTGGGAAAACACTGGACACTTCAGTGTAAAGAACAAGCCTGCTCTTCTCAGGTATAGCAAAGAGAAAGCTAGCGCCCACATCCATGCCTAGCTTCACTCCTACTGTGGTTGAAGAACTTCAAAATGAAATTGTTTTCTTGGGATCACATTTTTCTCTCTGGGATTTTCTTTGTGGAGTGTACTGAGCTTCAATAGGCTAGATGGCCCACTTTTAAAGAAAACTTTCTTTTGAGTACAACTGTTCTTTCCATACGTGTTCTGGCTACATCTTTCCAAGACAAGCATAATTGTGAATGTACATGTGAAGCAAAGCAAGATTTTTGCAATCCCTACCCACTCCTGTCTCATTTTTCTCCAGGTTATCTTTGTACATTGCTTCCAGCAGGATTTCTATTCCAAATAATCCTGTAGGCTATACCCCCAATTTTCTAGGCATCCATACGAAAGACCCTCATTGACAAATTCGCCAGTCTGTCCACACATTTCTTCTCTTTTCTCTCACTTTCAGATATGTACCAGAAAGTCTTTCAGTGACTAACTCCATGTAGTTCTCAACTGCAATTTAACAAAGACACCTTTATAATGCATAGACCTCTTTGCACCTGGAAATCTCTCCTTATGGATGTCCAGGTCAGGAGTGTACACAAGTACCTAACCATCAAATTAAGACTGTCTGAAATGTTGATCCCATATTGGGCACTGATTCTTTCTATAGTCTTCAACAAGATATCATTTAGTCCCACCAGAATATCAATCCATTTACAGAGAAACTGCCCTCTCCCCATTCTCTTCTTTTGTGAGTGTGTGTGTGTCTGTTTATGGCTTTTTTGTTGTTCAGTCGCACAGTCGAGTCCGACTCTTTGCGACCCCATGGACGAGCTCTCTCCAGGCCTTCCGGTCTTCTGCCGTCCTCTGAAGTAGGCTCAACTTCATGTTCGTTGCATCGATGACACTGTCTAACCATCTCATCCTTTGCCGTCCCCGTCTTCTTTGACCTTCAATCTTTCCCAGCATCAGGGTCTTCTCCAGTGAGTGCTCCCTTCTCATTTGGTGGCCAAAGTATTTGAGCTTCAGTTTCATTATCTGGCCTTCCAGGGAACAGTCAGGGTTGATTTCTTTGAGGATTGACTGATTTGTTCTTCTTGCAGTCCAAGGGACTCTCAAGAGTCTCCTCCAGCACCATAGTTCAAAAGAATCTATTCTTCGGCGCTCGGCCTTCCTTATAGTCCAACTCTCGCAGCCATACATGACTACTGGGAATACCATTGCTTTGACCATGCGGACTTTTGTTGGCAGGGTGATGTCTCTACTTTTTATCATGCTGTTTAGGTTCGCCATCGCTTTCCTCCCAAGGAGCAGGCGTCTTTTAATTTCATGGCTGCAGTCACAGTCTGCGGTGATCTGGGATCCCAGGAACGTGAAGTCTGTCACTACTTCCACAGCTTCCCCTTCTA